>NW_026652288.1:49466288-49657799 GCF_009828535.3 Hylobates moloch
GTGGCCGGGCAGAGGCGCTCCTCACTTCCCAGACGGGGCGGCCGGGCAGAGGCGCTCCTCACTTCCCAGACGATGGGTGGCCGGGCAGAGGCGCTCCTCACTTCCCAGACGATGGGTGGCTGGGCAGAGGCGCTCCTCACTTCCCAGATGGGGCGGCCGGGCAGCGGCGCTCCTCACTTCTTAGGGCTCCCATTCTTCATCACATTGAACAGACTCCCCTGTAGTTCTCCTCACTAATTTATCAGAGGTCTATGTCCTGTACCTGTTTCCCTGTCTCTTTGTCTTTGAACTATTATCAAGGAACAAGAAAAAAAGCTTAGCTAAAAGATCAAGGACTTAAGACAGCTCATATAATTTGAGAGATATAAAAGACCTTAAAGATTGCTTTAGTCAATCTTCTAATTTTGAAGGTGAAAATCAGAGGGTCAGCAGTCCCCAGGCTTGTTAGCAGCAAAGTCAGACGAAGAATCCAACTTTCTCAAATCTGAAAGCCATCCTTTTTTTTCCCATTGTATCAATTTAGGAAAAAGTTTTAGGAATTTTTTTTTTCTTGTTTTCACTCATCCATTAGGGTGTTTGCTACTTCTAGTGTGTCTCTCTGTCTTCCCAGGATACCCAGTACATTCCAGCTCTTTCCTCTCCATCTCCACGTTACTTCTGGGGAAACTTATCATTAGTACTACAGGTGACCTGTGAAGTAAATTCACTTAATGTCCTAGAAGCTGACAATGTCTTATATCGTATTTATGCTAGGCATCCAAGGCATATTTATGTTGTTAGTTGAGGAATATATTTTTAATGAGGAATTTCATGTAATAAGACTAGATTTTTATGGGAGATATCAGGGAAAAATATCCTTTTGCTGCATTTAACTTAATTCACAAAACTCTCCAAGAAATGGCAATGATAGTAACATTTATAAGGCAGTTTCTAAATGTCAGACACTGTATGAAATATTTAGATTATCTCATTTAATTATGAAAGCACTTCACCTGAGGCTGGTTGTGATTTAATCTTCATTTTACAAATGAGGAAACTGAAGTCCAGAAATATTAAGAATTGTCCAAGGTCATAAACTTAGGATGTGATAAAGCAGGAATTTGAACTTGAGCAGTCTGACTACAGAAACCCAGCTCTGAACTACTGCAGAACACTGCCTACTTATCTGTTTACTTGATGAACTGACTTCTTTATCTTTTGAGGAAATGACCAACATCCTCTTTGTGATGCTGTTCATCAAGTAACCATCAGGGAACGAGATGAATCACTGTCCAGAGCTTCTCTATTTCTGAGTTAGGAATCATTGCAGAGAGATAGTTTGTTCTTCAACAATAATAATTCTGTTTTTAGCAACTGAAATTTTTCCCATTTTCAGTTACTGTCACTAGGAATCCCAATTGTTCTCATTACTGGAATGAAACAGGATCTTCCCAGGAGACTCCAATTAGTTTGGAAGATGAATGGTTTTCAGTTGGCTGTTTCAACATATTTCCCAAAATAATCTTGAAGTGTGTTCCCCTGAGACAGGGGAAATATGGTTCTTTTCTTCCTACTGAGGGTGCAGTGTCCATCTCCAACATATGCTCAGATCATACCTCAGAGCTTTCTGACCCTGGACTTATGGAAGGCAATCTGACTTGAATGTGTAATAACTGGTTGGAATATTAGCTGCTTTCATTCCAGGGACTGTAGCACCACTCAGGGAATGATCACACTCGACCCAATGTTGAAGCTGAGAAGTGTTCTTATTGCCCTATTTTGTCTTCTGATTCAGATTCCAAGTGCCCACATACAGTACCCACCAAGGTCTCCTTAGCCTAGCCTCATCTCTGTGCATGCATAATATCTTAACTTCTGCCTCTGCAAAAATAAATATCCGTTAGTGTTCTAATCTCATTTGGAACATGTTGGGTAAACTCATGTAAGACAGCGTATGAAAGTTTATTGATTTATTGTGTTGTCTTACTAATAACAGAATATTTTACCATTTCAAGTATTCTTTGTAGTACTGCTCATTAAATAGAGGGAATTATATCTAGTCATAGATACTCGACCCATATAGCAAAAAAATAAGGATTAGGGAGACATTTTTGCTGGATTAAGAGAATAGGAACATTTTCCCAGGAACTTGTACATGGGAGACTATATTCTTTCCCTAAAAAATACTGTCCTGTTCTTAAGAGTTCTCCCAAGCGCACCTTTGTAAAGTCTTTTTGAAACTCAAATGTCATTTGTTAGAAAATACAGTGATGGTGTATTGATCCCTATAGTGATTCCTCTAGAAAAACACTGTTTATAATTATTTAAGACCTGGGTTTTACAACACATAAGTCAGAGCCTTCTGCCCTATAACTTTGAACTACTTGGGTTCTGGATGGTGAACCACTAGCATGACTAAGTCAATGATACTCACCTTTCAGATTGCTGTTCATGGCTTCCGTGGGTAATTTTACTGCAAAGATCCTTAGGGTAACTCAGTGCCGAGCAGGAGTTTGTTAATGACAGCGTGGACTATGATATTTTTCATGCACTCACATACTTGCACTCACTGACAAGACTGTGAGTGGGTAGAGGTCTCTTATGTTCTCATTGCCCAGTTTCCTAGGAATCTTCCTCAAATATTCTTTACTTTCAACTCGTCTTATAAGAACACCAAATAATGGATATTTTCTGACTTTAATTTTAGCTCATGTGCCCTATATATTGGAAGAATTAAAGACTGTTGTGATGATGAGAAGCCCTCTTTGTTGGTCAGCCAATAGCTGGACTTTTGTACAGGAAGACAGGTTTCCCTGCAAATCTATATTAACAAGAATGGTATAAGTCATATCTGTTCAGTCCTAAACCGATGTTTAGGGGATCATCAAATTTGAAAACAAACAAACAAACAAACAAACAAACAAACAAAGCCCTTGGGATCTTAGGTCCAAAGTCAGTAATTGACCTATAGTATAATGAACTTAAATGAATCTTGTGAGGGAAAAATTAAACAGTTATCAATTGGGACTGTGTCCTTGGACAAAGGAAGATGCAACAATATAATCAGAAACAGGTCAGGTGCAAAACTGTGTCAGATGAAAAGTCACAGTGAAGTCTTCTTCACTTTTCTTCTAATTGCTTGAGGGATTCTTCTCAGCCCCCCTTAACCTGATGTGGGTTTTACACATTCATGTGACTCATTATTATAAGTATTTAGGAGAGTGTGCACTCACTCTTCCAGTGCTTGTAATAAGCTTTACGGTGAGACTGTTTTATTTTGTGGTATAAAACTAATTGTTTGGGTCCACTTGGACACTCCAAGATTAATTTCCATTCAGAGCTTGCTAAGAATTTTCATGAAGAGTGTTGAATTTTATAAATTATTTTAATACCTAGTAAATCAGCTTATCTAGTAAAATAAGACTAGTGTATCTGGTATATACACAATTTTCTGCTTTTGTCTATGAGTCATAAAATGATATTAATAGATTTGCTAATATTAAACCATTTTTGCATTCCTGAAAATAAACCCGAACTTGTTCTCATTTTTTTTTTTTTAGCAGAAAAAAAGGTTCAATTTGCTATTTTCTTTTTATAAGATTTGGCACATGTGTTCCTGAGTTAGATTGTCTTTCATTTTCCTTTTTTTGGGACTGATGTTACATGGTGTTAGGCTCAGGGTTGTACTAATTTTGTAAAATGAATTTGAGAGTAGTCACTTTTTTTTGCTATTGCTGAAAATGTTTTGTTTCTTTGGAATTATCTGTTCCTTGGGAATTTTGTAGGACTCACATTTAAAATATCTGGGCCTGGGGTTCTCTTTGCTGGAAGATTTTAAACTGTTGATTAATTTCCTTAAATTTTGTAGCACCATTTGGGCTTTTTATTTTTTGTGGTCAAATTTTTTATAAGAATTAGTCTATTTTACTAAAATTTCACATTTATGAATATAATGTTTTTATAATATTTTTATTTTGTTATCTCAGTTGAATCTATCAAGAATCTTTTCATTTTAAAATATTATTTGTACCTTCTTTATTTTTTCTTGATATACTTTTAACCAGAATATCATAACCTTATTAGTTTTTTTTGAGAGGACTTTATTAATTCTCCTTATACTGTGTCTTTGTTTTCTCCTTCATTAATATGTGCTCATATCTTTATATCTTCTTTAGAGTTTATTTTATTTTATTTCTCTGAATTTGAAAGTTTAACTTCAGCCATATTTCAAAAATATGCATTTAAGATTATAAATTTCCCTCAAATTATCACTTTCAGTATATAGCACATTTCAATGTGTATTACTGGTATTCATTTTTATGATGTATACATTGTATGAACTCATTTTAGTCTCTATTTTATATTTATTATGAATATGAATTAAATATAAATGGGAATGAAATGAATATAAAACTTTTAAGTAAATAAAATAGAAATATGTTTTATACATATGAGTTCATTTGTTGATGAATATATTGTATGAATTGTATTTGTGTGTAGTATTTGTACATATTTATGAACACATTCATTTATTTGATTTTTTAAAGCTTTCAAATAGCAGAAATTATAAAAAGATAAACAGTGAAAGCTTTTTTACCATCTAATCCTCATATGTTCAGTCACCCACTTGTACATTTTTACTATTTTCCAGTGTTTTATGCACTTTTAGACATACGTAAAATTAGATGATTAATTTTTTATCTTTTTAAAAACCAGACTATATTATATATCATTGTCTGCATTATTCTTACTTAAACACATAGTATAATAGAAATCTTTCCATGTCAACACACCAAAAGCTTTTAAATTATTTTTTATAGATGTAAGGTATTCTGTAGAATGGAGCTTCTTCTACTGAGTAGAATTGATCAACTAACTTCTTTTGCTATTATAAGCAATGCTGAAATGAATGACTTTAAAGGGATATCAGTTCACACATTTGCAAGCATAATTACTGAATAAATCCCCAGAATTGAATTCCTTTAAGGACTAAAAAGCTACATTTTGAATGCATTTGAAATTTGATAGCTATTGTCAAATGGAATTTTGTAGGTTTATGTCAATTTATATTCCTACAAACATTGTCAAAGTGCCAGTTTCCCCAGTGCCCTGACAGTAAATTGTATTATCAAATTATTGGATATGTTTTTTAATGTGATAGGTGAAAATTGTTAACTCAGTGATGTTTTAACATCCATCTTATTATGAATATGTTTGATTATATTTTAGAAATTATTTTTCTATTTTATTTGAATCATCTTTTCATATTGTTTTTGTATTATTTTCTATGGAATAGTAATGTTTCCTTATAGATTTCTTGGAGCATTTTTGCACTAGAGAGGTTAGCTCTTTAATCTCCAATTTCAATCGCAAATATTTTCCCCAGTTTGTCATTTTTTTATGTCTTTGGCTTATTTATGTATTGCCACAAAAAAGTTTTTTTTTTTTTTTTTTTGACAGAGTCTTGCTCTGTTGCACAGGCTAGAGTGCAGTGGTGCAATTGCAGCTCACTGCAGCCTCTGCCTCCTGGGTTCAAGTGATTCTCCTGCCTCAGCCTCCTGAGAAGCTGGGATTACAGGCTTTCACCACCATGCCCTGCTAATTTTTTGTATTTTTAGTAGAGACAGGGTTTCACCATGTTGGCCAGGCTGGTCTTGAACTGCTGACCTCAGGTGATTTGCCCCCCTTGGCCTCCCAAATTGCTAGGATTACAGGCCTGCACCACTGCAACCAGCTGACACACAGAAGTTTTTAAAAGAAAGTTTAAAAATATATTTAAACCTATTAATCTTTTCCATTAGCATTTCTGGATTCTGAGTCAGGGTAGAAAAGTCTTTCCTTCTGGGTTCTTTAGTTAGGCCTGACTTGTGCTTATGCAGAGCACAGGGGGCTGTGGTTAGGGGAAGATGTAGAGACATTGTTTCTTTGTCTCATTGTCCCTTAGAACCTCCAGGACATTGTGCAAGTCATTGGCACCATGGAGCTCGGGGCTTGAGAGCATGTATTTGACTATAGCTGTTGTGTAGCATACCTAAGTCTTATGAACCCAAGTGTGGTTGGACTTGATGTATTGGATAGATATATAGATCACATTGGAAATTTAAACAGGCATAAGATTCTCAGTGTACTTCCCAAGACTAAACCAGGAAGAAGTTGAATCTCTGAATAGACCAATAACAGGTTCTGAAATTGTGGCAATAATCAATAGCTTACCAACCAAAAAGAGTCCAGGACCAGATGGATTCACAGCTGAATTCTACCAGAGGTACAATGAGGAGCTGGTACCATTCCTTCTGAAACTATTCCAATCAATAGAAAAAGAGGGAATCCTCCCTAACTCATTTTATGAAGCCAACATCATCCTGATACCAAAGCCTGGCAGAGACACAACCAAAAAAGAGAATTTTAGACCAATATCCTTGATGAACATTGATGCAAAAATCCTCAATAAAATACTTGCAAACCGAATCCAGCAGCACATCAAAAAGCTTATCCACCATGATCAAGTGGGCTTCATCCTTGGGATGCAAGGCTGGTTCAACATACGCAAATCAATAAATGTAATCCAGCATATAAACAGAACCAAAGACAAAAACCACATGATTATCTCAATAGATGCAGAAAAGGCCTTTGACAAAATTCAACAACCCTTCATGCTAAAAACTCTCAATAAATTAGGTATTGATGGGATGTATCTCAAAATAATAAGAGCTATCTATGACAAACCCACAGCCAATATCATACTGAATGGGCAAAAACTTGTTTCCCTTTGAAAACTGAAACAAGACAGGGATGCCCTCTTTCACCACTCCTATTCAACATAGTGTTGGAAGTTCTGACCAGGGCAATTAGGCAGGAGAAGGAAATAAAGGGTACTCAATTAGGAAAAGAGGAAGTCAAATTGTCCCCGTTTGCAGATGACATGATTGTATATCTAGAAAACCCCATTGTCTCAGCCTAAAATCTCCTTAAGCTGATAAGCAACTTCAGCAAAGTCTCAGGATACAAAATCAATGTACAAAAATCACAAACATTCTTATACACCAATAACAGACAAACAGAAAGCCAAATCATGAGTGAACTCCCATTCACAATTGCTTCGAAGAGAATAAAATACCTAGGAATCCAACTTACAAGGGACGTGAAGGACCTCTTCAAGGAGAACTACAAACCACTGCTCAATGAAATAAAAGAGGATACAAACAAATGGAAGTACATTCCATGCTCATGGGTTGGAAGAATCAATATCTTGAAAATGGCCATACTGCCCAAGATAATTTATAGATTCAATGCCATCCCCATCAAGCTACCAATGACTTTCTTCACAGAATTGGAAAAAACTACTTTAAAGTTCATATGGAACCAAAAAAGAGCCTGCATCGCCAAGTCAATCCTAAGCCAAAAGAACAAAGCTGGAGGCATCACGCTACCTGACTTCAGACTACACTACAAGGCTACAGTAACCAAAACAGCATGATACTGGTACCAAAACAGAGATATAGTTCAATGGAACAGAACAGAGCCCTCAGAAATAACACCGCATATCTACAACTATCTGATCTTTGACAAACCTGACAAAAACAAGCAATGGGGAAAGGATTCCCTATTTAATAAATGGTGCTGGGAAAACTGGCTAGCCATATGTAGAAAGCTGAAACTGGATCCCTTCCTTATACCTTATACAAAAATTAACTCAAGGTGGATTAAAGACTTACACGTTAGACCTAAAACCATAAAAACCCTAGAAGAAAGCCTAGGCATTACCATTCAGGACATAGGCATGGGCAAGGACTTCATGTCTAAAACACCGAAAGCAGTGGCAATGGCAACAAAAGCCAAAATTGACAAATGGGATCTCATTAAACTAAAGAGCTTCTGCACAGCAAAAGAAACTACCATCAGAGTGAACAGGCAACCTACAAAATGGGAGAAAATTTTTGCAACCTACTCATCTGACAAAGGACTAATATCCAGAATCTACAATGAACTCAAACAAATTTACAAGAAAAAAACAAACAACCCCATGAAAAAGTGGGCAAAGGATATGAACAGACACTTCTCAAAAGAAGACATTTATGCAGCCAAAAAACACATGAAAAAATGCTCATCATCACTGGCCATCAGAGAAATGCAAATCAAAACCACAATGAGATACCATCTCACACCAGTTAGAATGGCCATCATTAAAAAGTCAGGAAACAACAGGTGCTGGAGAGGATGTGGAGAAGTAGGAACAATTTTACACTGTTGGTGGGACTGTAAACTAGTTCAACCATTGTGGAATTCAGTGTGGCGATTCCTCAGGGATCTAGAACTAGAAATACTATTTGACCCAGCCATCCCATTACTGGGTATATACCCAAAGGACTATAAATCATGCTGCCATAAAGACACATGCACATGTATGTTTATTGCGGCACTATTCACAATAGCAAAGACTTGGAACCAACCCAAATGTCCAACACTGATAGACTGGATTAAGAAAATGTGGCACATATACACCATGGAATACAATGCAGCCATAAAAAATGATGAGTTCATGTCCTTTGTAGGAACATGGATGAAACTTGGAATCATCATTCTCAGTAAACTGTCGCAAGGACAAAAAACCAAACACTGCATGTTCTCACTCATAGGTGGGAATTGAACAATGAGAACTCATGGACACAGGAAGGGGAACGTCACCCTCCGGGGACTGATGTGGGGTGGGGGGAGGGGGGGAAGGGATAGCATTAGGAGATATACCTAATGCTAGATGACGAGTTAATGGGTGCTGCACACCAACATGGCACATGTATACATATGTAAGAAACCTGCAGATTGTGCACATGTACCCTAAAAGTATAGTAATAATAAAATAAAATTAAAAAAAGAATTTACTTCAAATCAGGGTACTAAATAAATTAACATGGCCACTCTAAATGTATAGCTGAAAATGTACCTTGTAATATTTTTCCAGTATTGATTACTTAGGTATATTAACTAACAAGCAAGCTAAGAGTAAATGAAACTGTTGATACTCTAGTAATAAAATTACATAACTTAGAGATACTCATAAATTAAGATAATTAAAAATATTTCCTGTATATAGATACAGAGTTCTTAGGAAGAAGTCCTAGAAAATTAAATTGTGAAATAAAATACTGTAGCCATTAAAAGTATAAAGAAGAGTACAAATTATTCCTCTTCACATTTTATTCTGTTTATTCTTAAGTAGGGGGTACTTGATGTTTGAATAGAATTGAGATATTTTTATTTACAAAAGACAGCCTTCTAAATTGAATTAATTCCTTCAAGGAATTAAAGATGTGAGAGTCTAATTTGCCCACTTTTAAAGATTCCAGGTATCCAAATTACCCAAAAAAGATAATGAAACCAGTGAATTCGTTATCTGATTCTTTTTATTCTTTATTCTAGTATACAGAAAACTTACAAAAAATATCCACAATCTTTGTAGCAGTTATCCCATGAAACAAAAGGTTTTCAGAAATATCTGTTGTGTTTTTAAAAAAATTCTATGTATATTTAAACCCCAAAAGGTATTTTTCATTATTATCCTGTATAGAAAATGTGTATTTAGATTTTCCAGCTTATATTCTTATTCTCTATTCATCCTTACTCTTAGTATGTTCAAGGACACAAATGTCATTATTTTTCTTAGTTACAAAGAGAATCTTATAAATTTTTTCCTTTTAATTATGGTGTAATGGTGAAGAGTCCATTTGGTTTTTGTTTTTCTGAAAATTTCTGTTTCACTTTTAATAATATATTGATGTATAAAACATCTACAATAGGGGTACAAGTTTAAATTTTACTGTTAAGTTAATATTTTCCCCAATTTTTATATGATACTCTTTGGAAAGAAGTCACTCTGAGAAACCTCCATGTAAGGAATGGAAGGTTATGTTCCACCTTCTTCGAGGTGTTGTATCAACATAAACTACTTGGAATTCTCCATGGAATTTTTTTTCTTCTTTTCCATTTATTTGTTTATATCAATATGAAATATGGCTATTTATTTTTATACTGTGTGTTGTAAATGAATGCTACTTTATTTTGTTACTCAGTATATTCTAGCTTTGGCAAAAGAGAGCTCTTTCAGTTGGATCCTGTGTTCCTTTGACATACAACCATCATTTTTTTCATTGAGCATTTTCTCAATTTCTGGCACAGTTAGAGGTTCCAGTCTCATCCTGTTCATTTTTTTTTGCCCCAGTTCTAGAACGATTTTAGAAGTCTTTCCAGAAAAATTTAGAAGCCATTTAGAACCTAGAAGCCGTTTCTTTAGGGAGTCCTGGTTCCTTTTATTGGAAACTGGTAGAAGCAATGAAGATCTAGGTGCTAAGTGTGCTTGCTGCTACTGAGGTGTCATTGCCTCTAGGCCCTCTTAGCTAACAGAGTCAGTAAATGCATACGTATGTATATACATATATCTATAAGCATTTCTCTATGTAATGATGTAATACCATATGTTTATATAATTATATATAAAGCTAAAACTAAGTTCATACTGTCTTCAACTTTAATCCTTTACTGCATGGATCATTCCAGTCTTCTCCCCTTGGTTATCTATTACCTCTTATCCCACCGTTCTAAGTTCTCCCATACTAAATTCTCATTTTGGAAGTCTCAATGTTTAATGATATTATTCTTCTTAGTTGATTTTTATATTTGGCACAGTCACATTCAAAATCTTAGCTGAAACTGTGTTTGTGGATGTGTTTTTGTTTGCATGTTATGTTAATTTGACTGACATTGAGAACACAGAAGAACCATGTTTTAGGAGTTAGGAATATATCTTAGAACCAAGGGCTATTTGCTATGTGAAAAACTGAACTAACCCTCCTGTAACAAGCCAAAGTCTGTGTTGATAGGATCAAGATAATCCACTGGCAATTTAACTGCCTGCCAGTACAGAAGTCAACATTTTTAGAGAACAATTGCCATCATTCAGCATGTTTAAATATCATTTATTCTAGCAATTTTACCCTAAGTATATACTCAACAGAAATATGTTGACACAAACATCAAAAGAATTGTACACAATTATTCATAGAAGTGTTATCCAAAGTAGATGCAAATTGGAAATGACATCAATGTCTATTAACATTCGAATTGATAAGTAAACTGTGACATATTTCTCCATTGGAAAGCTCTACAGGAACGAAAAGTCATACAGCTATACATCTACATATATATATATATATATATGTCTCATAAACATGGGAAGCAAAAGACTTTGGCTGAAAATATGATTTCAGTTATACTCATTGAAAAAGAGAAAATAAATTTATGGGTGTAAAAATCAGAAAATGAGTTAATGTTAGAGAGATGGGAAGGAATTGTGATTGGGGCAGTATGAGGGAGTACTGTGGGGTCTAGCAGTGCTGTATTTTATGATCTGGATAGTGGTTACATGCAATTATTTAGTTTGTGATGATTCATAGGGTTGTGTACTTATCGTATGTTCTCTCTTTTGTATATATTATACCTCAATCATGAATTCTTACTAGGCAAGAAACACTCCACCACTATGAGGAGTTATATGCCCAGTAATGTTTAAAGTTCAGGGATTTTTTATGAGCAAAATCCTGGCAGTCCTGTGAATGCTTATTCTTAGCCAATGCATCTCCTCCCTCAACACACACCTATATTTTGGGGAGAATTTCATTTAACCAATTTACCAGGAAGGAAAACAATTGAGCTTAGCTTGTAGATAATCTTTCAGTATATGCTTATCTAACCAGAAGTAAGTTAATAACCATGTACACAAAGTTTTCTTTCTGTGGATAATAGTCACTTTTCTTAGCTAACTACTCTGTTGTTTACTTAATTGGGAAAATAATAAAAACAGCCATGCTGATTCTTTAAGAGGTTATTTACAAGCTCAAGATATGTACCTTGACAACAATACTGACTTTGACCATGATGCAGGCCTACTTTGTCCGAGAAAGTGACCCATCCTGAGAACTTGTTTTGGCATCATATCTATAAAGCAAATGGGAAATATTTGTTTCTAAAACAAATTTTATTTTATGTAGGGATAGGGGATATGATTTTTCTTCCTGTCATGTTATACCAGTACCAGTATTGATAAACTATCTATATGCTTTTCCACTGGCAACTTATCCCACATGAAACGTTTTTGATTAAGACATGTCTATTTCAGCAAAATAAATAAGGCAATGGCTTGGTGCCACATATATTCACTAGTGTTGTCATATACCATAACATATGGAAAGATTTGTCCTTGCAGAATAATGCATTGTCCTATTGAATATCAAGAGGATGTGTACATTATCTTCAATGTTGCCTTGTAGGAGATATACATAATGTTATGTCCTAAATTTTTCATAGATAATATATGGGTCAGAGAATGAAGAATTAGAAGAAGGTGGCTGTGCTTTTCATGTTTTGCCACAATGACTCACCAACAAGTTTTCAGTTAGTGTGAAGTTAATACTGAGCTAGTGTTAGTTAATACTGAGCGAGTGTCAACTTGATTGGATTGAAAGATGCAAAGTATTGATCTTGGGTGTGTCTGTGTGGGTCTTGCTGAAGGAGATAAACATTTGGGTCAGTGGGCTTGGAAAGGCAGACCCACTCTTAATCTGGGGGGACACCATCTAATCCCTGTTAATCTTGGTGGACACCATCTAATCATCTGCCAGTGCGGCCAGAATATAAAACAGGCAGAGAAACGTGAAAATGCCAGATTGGCTTAGCCTCTCAGCCTACATCTTTCTCCAGTGCTGGATGCTTCCTGCCCTCGAACATCTGACTCTAAGTTCTTCAGCTTTTGGATTGGAGCTCACTTCCTTGCTCCTCAGCTTCCAGATGGCCTATTGTGTGACCTTGTGATCATGTGAGTTAATACTACTTAATAAACTCCACTCTCTCTCTATAAAAATATATATCAAATTGATATATAATATATATTTGATATATATGATATATACATATATACACACACACACATATGTATATCCTATTAGTTCTGTCCCTCTAGAGAACCTTGACTAATATAGAGTTATCTATTTCTTTGTAACAAATTACCACAAACCTAGAGGCTTAAAACCACATGCATGTATTATCTCACAATTTCTTTGGGTCGGGAGTTCAGGCATAGCTTAATTGGGTCCTCACAAATGAAGTCTCATCTTAGAGCTCTACTAGGAAAGAATCATTTTTTAGGTTCACATGGTTGTTAGCATGATTCACTTCCAGGCTGGTTTTTGAACTGAGAGCTTAAGTCCATTGCTTACCGTAGGCTGGAGGTAACCCTTGGAACATTGCCACAGGGGATGAGGCCTCTCCAACATGGCCACTTGATTTATCAAAGCAGGAAAGACAACAAGGCAGTAGGGAACTTTTGCTAGCAAGATCAAGGTTGCAGTTTCTTGTAACCTGGTCATAGAAGTAACATTATATTATCTTTGTCTTACTTTATTTGTTCAAAGCAAATCTCTAGTCCAGCCTTCACTAAAGAGGAGGAAATTGTACAAATGTGGAGATGTCAGAGGGAGGGATCATTGGGGGGCATTTTAGAGTCTGTCTGCAGCAGTTAAATTTTACATTACTGTACTCAGCTGAGTAAATATTTTAATATCTGAAGGAGGAATGTTTTAAACAAACTAACACTTGTTAATTTTTTTCACTTTTATGTTAGGTTTGGAGTACATGTGCCGGTTTGTTACATAAGTAAATTGTGTGTCATGGAGATTTGGTGTATTTCATCACCCAGGTAATCAGCATAGTACCTGATAGGTAGTTTTTCTATCCTCACCTTCCTCCCATCCTCCACCCTCAAGCAGGCTCCGGTGTCTTGTTATTCTCTTCCTTGGGTCCGTATGTACTCAGTGTTTAGCTCCCACTTACAAGTGAGAACATGCAGTATTAGGTTTTCTGTTCCTGTATTAGGTTGCTTAGGATAATAGCTTCCAGCTCTATCCATGTTGCTGCAAAGGACATAATCTCATTTTTTTGTGGCTGCATAGTATACTGTGGCTGTATATGTACCACATTTTCTTTATCCAGTCTACTGTTGATGGATATTTAAGTTTCAAAAGAAGATACACATGGCCCCAACAAGCATATGAAAAAATGCTCAGCATCACTAATCATCAGAGAAATGCAAACCCAAACCACAATGATACAATTTCCCAGCAGTCAGAATGGCTACTATTAAAAAGTCAAAAGTTAACAGATGCTACTGAGGTTGCAGAGAAAAGGGAACACTTACACATTGCTGGGGGGAATATAAATTAGTTCAGCCATTGTGGAAAGCAGTTTGGCAAATTCTCAAAGCACTTAAAAAAGAATTATCATTCGGCCCAGACATCCCATTACTGGATATATATTCAAAGAAATATAAATCATTCTACCATAAAGACACATGCACACATATGTTCATCACAGCACTATTCACAATAGCAAAGATATATCTGACTAACATATGTTGTATGATGGCTATTTTGAACATCTAATACCACTATATAAACATGCAAAAGAAAACAATGTGTTAAGTGGGTTACTTAATCTGATTATTAAGTGAAAATATATTTATTCACTACTACAGTAGAGCAGGAGGATATATGGATAAAATACATGTGATAAAGATGTACTTAAATCAAGCATAAGCAAGATTAACAAACACTACTATTTCTCAGCAATAAAGGTTTTGGTCAACCAGCTAAGTATAAAAAGCTGAGAAAATGCCAGATGAAGGAAATTGTAATCTGGATAAGTAACATAGGAGGGGAAATATGAATAAAATATATGGACTTGTGATTAGGTGCTAATTTTTATCTTCTTTTACCTTTCTGTTTTATCAAATACTGGATTTGCTTAGGCATATTTTTGATGATTAGTTTCATCTGAAGTTTGCATAAAATTAAAATAGGATCATGAGAAAACCAGAGAAAGATTGAGTAGCATCTCAAGAGCATGAAATTTGGCCAGGTGCAGTGGCTCATGCCTGCAATCCCAGCACTTTGGGAGGCCAAGGTGTGTGGATCACTTTAGGTCAGGAGTTCGAGACCAGCCTGGCCAACATGGCAAAACCCTGTCTCTACTAAAAATATAAAAATTAGCCAGGCATGGTGGCGGGTGCCTGTAATGCCAGCTACTTGGGAAACTGAGGCAGGAGAATCACTTGAACCCAGAAGGCGGAGGTTTCAGTGAGCCAAGATCGTGCCATTGCACTCCAGCCTGGGCAACAAGAGTGAAACTGTGTCTCAACAAAACAAACAAAACAAAACAAAACAAAACAAAACAAAACAAAACAAAACAAGATCATGAAATTTGCGTGGGCTAGATGAAATGTTTGGTAATTAAATTTTATCCCTTAGGGTAAAGACAAATGGATTCTTAAGCCTTCTCTGTCTTTCTGTCTCTGTCTCTGTCTCTCTCTCTCTGTCACACACACACACACACACACACACACACACACACACACACACCCCTCACCAGCCAAAATATTAATTTGTGTTTGTACATACAAAATGAATGTACAAAAGCATACATTATTTATTTTCATTAGCTTCACAAAGTTGATGAAGCATACATTTTAAATATACATTTTGAACGTCCTTCTGTTACAGTCTCACCAATGCACCACAATGTAATAGTCTCTCCTGTGAGGTATTACCAGGAGCTCTTCATCTCATGTCCAAGACGATTAAGGAGCACAGACACAAGGGTCAGGTTGGAGGAAAAGTTTAATAAGTGAAAGAAGAAAGCTCTGCGCAGTGGAGAGGGTAGTCTGAGTGGATTTCCACTTTTACGGTTGAATTCAGAAGGTTTTATAAGAAACTCCTCTCATCTCTGTAGCAGGTCAAGTAACTTCTCTTATCAGTAAAGCTGTCTGTGCAGCTCACCTTATCTTATGCAGCTGTGGGTATGTCTCTAGGCAAGCACAAAGTGCAGCATTTTTTGTTTGTATAAGTGTGGGTTTGTTTTAGGTAAGCCTGCCTCCTCCCTGTGCAAGACCCCACAGAGCCCACTGTGTACCTGTCTGAAAAGAGGAGGAAACTTTTTCCTGGGAGCTTGTTAATCATACAAAGAACAAAGGGCTTGTATGCTGGACTTTGCCTGCCTGCCTGCCTATCTGTGGCTTATTTGTGCAGCTGTAGTCTGAATTTTCGCCAGGCTGCTCTATTTTTGCCTGTAGCTGTAATTTTTCAGGTAGGCAGCTTCTCTGAGGACTGGTCTCTTAGTTGTTTACCCAGGTAGTTTTTCCTTTCCTTCTCCCTCACTTTTACTCCCTGCAAAACCCAGGGCATAGGTACGTGGTTTTAGATGAGCTAATTGGATTCTTAAAACTGGTACTTCAAATCTTAGTGAGTGATATAAAAATGAAGGAAGGTGAGATTAGATATTGTATTAGGCTGTTCTCACCTTGCTATAAAGAAATACCTGAGACTGGGTAATTTATAAAGAAAACAGGTTTAATTGGCTCACTTTTCTGCAGGCTGTATAGGAAGCATAGCACTGGCATCTATTTGGCTTCTGGGAGGCCTCAGGAAACTTACAATCATAGCAGGAGGCCAAGGGGCAGCAGACATGTCACATGGCCAGGGCAGGAGCAAGAGAGAGCAAGGGGGGAGGCGCTATACACTTTTAAATGACCAGATCTCATGAGAACTTACTAGCATGAGGAAAGCACCAAGGGGGTAGTGTTAACATATTCATGAGAAATCTGTCCCCATGATCCAATCACCTCTGATCAGGCCCCTTCTCCAACATTGAGGAATACATTTTGACATGAGATTTGGGTGAGGACACAGATCTGAACCATGTCATATATTCCTACAGCCTTGCCAACATCTGGCTCAATGTCAACGACTTCAAATGAAAGTTGTTTTTAGCAGACGAGAACTCTGGACAGTATCTGTAGTCTTTGGGAAAGTCCCTTCCTACTGCTCATCTCATCTCTGCTCATGATCACATTCTAGGCTTGCTTAATTAAATTTATCAGAGCATTTACATTTTGAAGTAGATTTCTTTTCTGCTTACCGTATTCTGGGCCAGTTTCTATATATTACCCTTTGCTGCAGAGCAAACCATCTTAAAACTTAGTGGTTTAAACTAACAGCCATTTTTTTTTCTTATAATTCTGTGAATTGTCAGTTTGGTCAGGGCTCTGCTGATGTAGCTCCTCTCTACTCCAAGGGATGCTGGCTTGGCTCAGTCAGGTATTACCAATTATTTAGTAAGTCAACTGAGGGCAGATCTGTTTTGGGCAGTCCTACTCACATGTCTGGTGGTTGGTGTTGGCTCTGGATAGGCCACACATATTTCCAGCAGGTGAGCCCTAGCATCTTCACATAATAATTGTGTTCCAAAAGCAGAAAAAGGGAAGGCAAGCTCAAATGTACAAGCATTTTCCACCTCTTCTTGTATCATTTTGCAAATGATACAGCAAGGGAACCATGACTCCCTAGTCCATTAATGAAACAATCTATTATGACTTCTATTGTTAGTAACCCTAGGAAAGCCCAAAGGGCTGTGGAGGCATGTAGGGTGACAAAGCTTTTGATTCAGCTAGAAATTTTTGGTTGCACGTATGAGACACCTATTTTCAACTTGTTAGAGACAACAGACTCTGCTGATTGATGTGAGACAGAAAGTCTGATGGTAGGGCTGGTGCTTGGTACACTATGATTCAGAAATTCATGTCACTTTTTTTTTTCTGGTTCCACCTCCCTAAGAATTTCTAGGTTCTACTCTTCTCAGTATGACTTTTTATCCTCATGCTGGCTCCCTTTATAGTAGCAATACTTGTGACAGCAGTTCTATATATAATATCCTTGTATAACATCAATGAGAAGAAGAAAAGTAGTCTGGTCCCTAGGGTTTTCAGGAAAAATTAAGATCTGCTTGTTCTCGTAGGGTCATTTTCAAGGCACTACGGTAGCTAGACAAACAGAACATGCTATGTGAATAATCCTAGACTACATCACTTACTCTTGTAGTCAACTATAAGATAAACCTGTTTTTTTTGTTAGTCTATTTGTTTTGCCTTATATGGTTTATTATGAGAAAGGAGAAAAGGTGCTGAACAGAATAAAACAAAAACTGAAACTAAAACAATGCATGTTTATTACAATATGTATTCCTTTTTGATAGCCTAGTTTCCACAAGCATGCTTCTTCCTCTATGTATGCTTTTAAAAAATCTTTAAAATTATATTTAAAAGAAATTGAGATACAATTTATATATCATAACATTTATCCTTTGAAATTGTACACTTTTTAGTGTACAAGCTTTTGAAAATGCTCAAGGGTGCATAGAACATAATAAATAACTCTCAAAAGGCAAACCCAAAGTGCATTTTCCTTCAAGTCCAGGAATATTGGATAATGTTGAATTACTTTTATTAGTTGTAGGTGCATCTTTCCTCAGATATGGAAGCTATTATTAAATAATGTTGGCCACATCCAACACACCCAATATACCATGGTAGAGAGAGAAGGTGATAATGAAAATGACTTCATTTCATTTCATTATTCCACGTTTGGAATAATAAGGAAAATAATGTATAGCAGTAACTAGTCCATAAATTGTGTCATGTTCTAATTGGAAGGCATGGCAAGAATTAATTGCCCAACTGGAGTGAATCAATTGGTGGCCAATCCAGGTTCCCGTGGTTTTGAAATTTGGGAAATAGTCTTCATCTTGTCAGAGTGCACATACTTGAAATGGGCACTAAAGCTTTCCACCACAGGGATTTGTACAAAACTAACAGTTCACTTCTTGGTGAAAATGGGAGTGTATGTCCCTTGAGATTTTCTGAGGACCTAAGCAATCATAAGCTGTTGGATGGACTTGCTGTTTCATTGGCATTGGAGGAGCTTAAATTATTCGTATTTTGCAAAAGCACAATACATGCAACCATGAAAAGCTTTGTATTAGGTAATGTTACACAGTAAAAATAATAAGCATTATTTTAAAAATTAAGTTTGTGCAAAGCAATTCTAATAAAAATACTAGCACAGGTAAAATCTATGTTAAATTTTTAATAAATAAACACTATAGTAAATATGGGGCTTTACCTTAAAAGGTAGTTGAATGTAAGGGTTGGTAGGAAAGGGCTGAAGATGCTGAGTTGTGGTGATAAGGGTAGTTTCAAGACAACATATGCCAAAATGAGCCAAGAGGAAGAATTCTGGATGAATCAGTCTGGTTTCACGATGTTATAATGCTCTATGGTTTCCTGCATTCTTCTCTGATAGTGCTCTTTGCTGTTACTTGACAGTACAAAATATTACATGCTGGGAAAAAATGATAAATAAACTAAAGTCACCCATGTTATCTTGACAATCTATCCCTATTCACTTATCATTTATGAGCCAAGTCATTACAGAAGCAAAGCTGAAGATACTTTCAAGTCAGATTCAGAAATGAATCTGAGGACTTGTGACATGACATCCAGCTCTTTTCCGGTGCTTTATTCAAACCTCTCATTAGTAACTGTCTTAGACTTGATCATGAACTGGAGACAATTCAAATCAATGGCCAGGTGTAGGGAAGCACCTTTAATCTGCCTTGTGTCTCCAGAATGGATCCCTCCTACTCTTTTGTAAACTGGAGTCAATCTTTACTAGTTGTAGCAGGGGATGCATCATGAAAGTTATTTACTGCGGTACAGTGCCTGAGTAATCAAACCTATTGTGGAGTCCCATATCCCATATTATTTCTTACTAGAGCTCTTTATTCTAGACTTCCTTTCATTAACTTTAACTTGTAATATACAAAATTGACTTTTTCAAGCTTGCAAGGCTGCAGATTACCGATTTACAGGAATTCTGAGAAATAATTTAATATCTTTTCTTTTTTCTGTGTGAGTCCGTTTCAAGTAAGCTTTATTTTTCTCTATTATATGAACATTTTGATGGCTATAGAAAGCTACTTAGAGTCAACCACCCTAAAATTTTTCCACTGTGTCCCCTAATCCTGTAGTTTTGCTAGACACAAATCCTGCATTCCCAACACCAGCCTGGTGGCAGTTTAACCAATGTGTTCACTACAGTATAAGAAATTTTTCCTTTCTTACATTGGTTTGTACAATTACAATTTTTAGATATGTCACCTCTTTCTGCTACTCTTGGTAGCAATTTCTCATGAATAAGTATCTTTTACTGGCAAGTTACTAAAAAAACCTATATTGGTGTAAGAAATACATCAATATACATACAAATACTCCAAATAAATTATTGACTGAGTTCATATAACTTGTGGAATTAACCTTTCTCATAATTTGATCCAGAGGTCCATGAGGCAATAAGGGTACTGTTTCTATCTCTGTGTGACTCACTGAGCTGTGTGCTCTAACCTTATCTGTGTGCTGGCCTGGTACTCAGGGTAGGTCCTTCGCTGATAGAAACTGTAACCATAGCAGTGTTAGATGTTACTTTTTCACACCATATCGGAGAAAGAATGTACAATGTATCAGACTTCCAGAAGAAGTCTTGATTAACTCTGATTGGCCTGATTTAGATCACAACCCTGAATTAAAAACAGTGGATTGGGTAATAGAATGCAATAATTAACTTTTGGGGGGTTTTGAGGTTCTCCACTGAAATTAGGAATGGAAACAACTTTCCTGAAACATTCAATTTGATAAAGTTGTTCACTGGGTGTTTTACCTTCAACCCCAAAGATTAATGTAGGCTGAGAAACAAAGCAAGAGGCATTTGTCAAATATTACCAATAGAAACAAATGACATGGGCTTAGAGAACAGGTGAATATTCTTGACTTTTACGTCACTCACTATTCTCCCAAGATGAATGGTGTAAACTATACAGTGTGTTTTTACATTTCATTTCTATTTACACAGAATAATTTATTCACATATTCAAACTTTCATACAGGCAATTATTCATTCGTTCATTCATTTATCAAATATGTTCTGTGTATTGTGCAGCATGATTATTGTATTTGGTGCTTGTGGAGTGGGAAAGGGATGGCTAAAACATGTATTATCTATCTTTATGCATTTATGATCAACATAGGATTTTATTTTTCCTAAATGGCATAATGATGTAGGTATTATCTTGCAAATAGTTAAAAAATATATATATTTTTTGAGTCGGAGTCTCTCTCTGTCGCCCAGGCTGGAGTGCAGTGGTGTCATCTCAGCTCACTGCAAGCTCTGCCTCCTGGGTTCATGCCATTCTCCTGCCTCAGCCTCCCTAGTAGCTGGGACTACAGGTGCCCGCCACATTGCCCGGCTAATTTTTTGTATTTTTAGTAGAGACAGGGTTTCACCGTGTTAGCCAGGATGGTCTTGATCTCATGACCTCGTGATCTGCCTGCCTCGGCCTCCCAAAGTGCTGGGATTACAGGCGTGAGCCACCGCACCCAGCCAGTTTTTAAAATTTTTAATATCCTTCCATTATAAGATCAAGTTCTATATCATTTGATAAGTACTATATCTTATGCTGTAATTCCCTAATTGACTTACACATTGCCAAGTGATGTTCATTTGGTTATTTTCAGTCTTTTACTATTACAAAATGACTGCAATGAGTGTAATAATTGGCAAGTAGATTCTGGCATAAATCCCTAGATGTTGATTTCTAGGTGAAATCTTATATGTACTGTTAGTAAATATAAATTCCAATGTTTTCAAGTAAATTGTGCATTAAGGTGCATGTTTTACTTTAAGTGTTAGCATACTGGCTAATATTGAACATACAAAAAATTTAGTTTGTGCAAATGTGATGGGTGAAATATATATCATGACTTTAATGTTTAAATCTATGGCTAATAGTGAAGTTGTGCATCCCTTCCTATTGCTATAGGTAATTTTATTTTTTAGTAAAATAAATATCTAATATTTTCTTGGTATTTATAGTGAATTTGTTGCCTTTTTTTTGTTTGTTTTTGTTTTTGTTTTTTATTATACCTTAGGGTTTTAGGGTACATGTGCACAATGTGCAGGTTTGTTACATATGTATCCATGTGCCATGTTGATTTCCTGCACCCATTAACTCGTCATTTAGCATTAGGTGTATCTCCTAATGCTGTCCCTCCCCCCTCCCCCCACCCCACAACAGTCCCCGGAGTGTGATGTTCCCCTTCCTGTGTCCATGAGTTCTCATTGTTCAATTCCCACCTATGAGTGAGAACATGCGGTGTTTGGTTTTTTCTCCTTGCGATAGTTTACTGAGAATGATGATTTTCCAGTTTCATCCATGTCCCTACAAAGGACACGAACTCATCATTTTTTATGGCTGCATAGTATTCCATGGTGTATATGTGCCACATTTTCTTAATCCAGTCTATCGTTGTTGGACATTTGGGTTGGTTCCAACTCTTTGCTATTGTGAATAGTGCCGCAATAAACATACGTGTGCATGTGTCTTTATAGCAGCATGATTTATAGTCCTTTGGGTATATACCCAGTAATGGGATGGCTGGGTCAAATGGTATTTCTAGTTCTAGATCCCTGAGGAATCGCCACACTGACTTCCACAATGGTTGAACTAGTTTACAGTCCCACCAACAGTGTAAAAGTGTTCCTATTTCTCCACATCCTCTCCAGCACCTGTTGTTTCCTGATTTTTTAATGATGGCCATTCTAACTGGTGTGAGATGGTATCTCACTGTGGTTTTGATTTGCATTTCTCTGATGGCCAGTGATGATGAGCATTTCTTCATGTGTTTTCTGGCTGCATAAATGTCTTCTTTTGAGAAGTGTCTGTTCATGTCCTTTGCCCACTTTTTGATGGGGTTGTTTGTTTTTTTCTTGTAAATTTGTTTGAGTTCATTGTAGATTCTGGATATTAGCCCTTTGTCAGATGAGTAGGTTGCAAATATTTTCTCCCATTCTGTAGGTTGCCTGTTCACTCTGATGGTAGTTTCTTTTGCTGTGCAGAAGCTCTTTAGTTTAATGAGATCCCATTTGTCAATTTTGGCTTTTGTTGCCATTGCTTTTGGTGTTTTAGACATGAAGTCCTTGCCCACGCCTATGGCCTGAATGGTATTGCCTAGGTTTTCTTGTAGGATTTTAATGGTTTTAGGTCTAACATTTAAGTCTTTAATCCATCTTGAATTAATTTTTGTATAAGGTGTAAGGAAGGGATCCAGTTTCAGCTTTCTACATATGGCTAGCCAGTTTTCCCAGCACCATTTATTAAATAGGGAATCCTTTCCCCATTTCTTGTTTTTGTCAGGTTTGTCAAAGATCAAATAGTTGTAGATATGCGGCATCATTTCTGAGGGCTCTGTTCTGTTCCATTGATCTATATCTCTGTTGTGGTACCAGTACCATGCTGTTTTGGTTACTGTAGCCTTGTAGTATAGTTTGAAGTCAGGTAGCGTGATGCCTCCAGCTTTGTTCTTTTGGCTTAGGATTGACTTGGCGATGCGGGCTCTTTTTTGGTTCCATATGAACTTTAAAGTAGTTTTTTCCAATTCTGTGAAGAAAGTCATTGGTAGCTTGATGGGGATGGCATTGAATCTATAAATTACTTTGGGCAGTATGGCCATTTTCACGATATTGATTCTTCCAACCCATGAGCATGGAATGTTCTTCCATTTGTTTGTATCCTCTTTGATTTCATTGAGCAGTGGTTTGTAGTTCTCCTTGAAGAGGTCCTTCACATCCCTTGTAAGTTGGATTCCTAGGTATTTTATTCTCTTTGAAGCAATTGTGAATGGGAGTTCACTCATGATTTGGCTCTCTGTTTGTCTGTGATTGGTGTACAAGAATGCTTGTGATTTTTGTACATTGATTTTGTATCCTGAGACTTTGCTGAAGTTGCTAATCAGCTTAAGGAGATTTTGGGCTGAGACAATGGGATTTTCTAGATATACAATCATGTCATCTGCAAACAGGGACAGTTTGACTTCCTCTTTTCCTAATTGAATACCCTTTATTTCCTTCTCCTGCCTGATTGCTCTGGCCAGAACTTCCAGCACTATGTTGAATAGGAGCGGTGAGAGAGGGCATCCCTGTCTTGTGCCAGTTTTCAGAGGGAATGCTTCCAGTTTTTGCCCATTCAGTATGATATTGGCTGTGGGTTTGTCATAGATAGCTCTTATTATTTTGAGATACGTCCCATCAATACCTAATTTATTGAGAGTTTTTAGCATGAAGCGTTGTTGAATTTTGTCAAAGGCCTTTTCTGCATCTATTGAGATAATCATGTGGTTTTTGTCTTTGGTTCTGTTTATGTGCTGGATTACATTTATTGATTTGCGTATGTTGAACCAGCCTTGCATCCCAGGGATGAAGCCCACTTGATCATGGTGGATAAGCTTTTTGATGTGCTGCTGGATTCGGTTTGCCAGTATTTTATTGAGGATTTTTGCATCAATGTTCATCAAGGATATTGGTCTGAAATTCTCTTTTTTGGTTATGTCTCTGCCAGGTTTTGGTATCAGGACGAAGCTGGCTTCGTAAAATGTGTTAGGGAGGATTCCCTCTTTTTCTATCGATTGGAATAGTTTCAGAAGGAATGGTACCAGTTCCTCCTTGTACCTCTGGTAGAATTCAGCTGTGAATCCATCAGGTCCTGGACTCTTTTTGGTTGGTAAGCTATTGATTATTGCCACAATTTCAGAACCTGTTATTGGTCTATTCAGAGATTCAACTTCTTCCTGGTTTAGTCTTGGGAGGGTGTATTTGTCAAGGAATTTATCCATTTCTTCTAGATTTTCTAGTTTATTTGCATAGAGGTGTTTGTAGTATTCTCTGATGGTAGATTGTATTTCTGTGGGATCGGTGGTGATATCCCCTTTTTCGTTTTTTATTGCATCTATTTGATTTTTTCTCTCTTTTCTTCTTTATTAGTTTTGCTAGCGGTCCATCAATTTTGTTGATCTTTTCAAAAAACCAGCTCCTGGATTCATTAATTTTTTGAAGGGTTTTTTGTGTCTCTATTTCCTTCAGTTCTGCTCTGATTTTAGTTATTTCTAGCCTTCTGCTAGCTTTTGAATGTGTTTGCTCTTGCTTTTCTAGTTCTTTTAATTGTGATGTTAGGGTGTCAATTTTGGATCTTTCCTGCTTTCTCTTGTGGGCATTTAGTGCTATAAATTTCCCTCTACACACTGCTTTGAATGTGTCCCAGAGATTCTGGTATGTTGTGTCTTTGCTCTCATTGGTTTCAAAGAACATCTTTATTTCTGCCTTCATTTCATTATGTACCCAATAGTCATTCAGGAGCAGGTTGTTCAGTTTCCATGTAGTTGAGCGGTTTTGAGTGAGTTTCTTAATCCTGAGTTCTAGTTTGATTGCACTGTGGTCTGAGAGACAGTTTGTTATAATTTCTGTTCTTTTACATTTGCTGAGGAGAGCTTTACTTCCAACTATGTGGTCAATTTTGGAATAGGTGTGGTGTGGTGCTGAAAAAAATGTATATTCTGTTGACTTGGGGTGGAGAGTTCTGTAGATGTCTATTAGGTCCACTTTGTGCAGAGCTGAGTTCAATTCCTGGATATCCTTGTTAACTTTCTGTCTCGTTGATCTGTCTAATGCTGACAGTGGGGTGTTAAAATCTCCCATTATTATTGTGTGGGAGTTTAAGTCCCTTTGTAGGTCACTGAGGACTTGCTTTATGAATCTGGGTGCTCCTGTGTTGGGTGCATATATATTTAGGATAGTTAGCTCTTCTTGTTGAATTGATCCCTTTACCATTATGTAATGGCCTTCTTTGTCTCTTTTGATCTTTGTTGGTTTAAAGTCTATTTTATCAGAGACTAGGATTGCAACCCCTGCCTTTTTTTGTTTTCCAATTGCTTGATAGATCTTCCTCCATCTCTTTATTTTGAGTCTATGTGTGTCTCTGCACGTGAGATGGGTTTCCTGAATACAGCCCACTGATGGGTCCTGACTCCTTATCCAGTTTGCCAGTCTGTGTCTTTTGATTGGAGCATTTAGCCCATTTACATTTAACGTTAATATTGTTATGTGTGAATCTGATCCTGTCATTATGATGTTAGTTGGTTATTTTGCTCGTTAGTTGCTATAGTTTCTTCCTAGCCTCGATGGTCTTTACAATTTGGCATGTTTTTGCAGTGGCTGGTACCGGTTGTTCCTTTCCATGTTTAGTGCTTCCTTCAGGAGCTCTTTTAGGGCAGGCCTGGTGGTGACAAAATCACTCAGCATTTGCTTGTCTGTAAAGTATTTTATTTCTCCTTCACTTATGAAGCTTAGTTTGGTGGGATAGGAAATTCTGGGTTGAAAATTCTTTTCTTTAAGAATGTTGAATATCGGCCCCCACTCTCTTCTGGCTTGTAGAGTTTCTGCTGAGAGATCAGCTGTTAGTCTGATGGGCTTCCCTCTGTGGGTAACCCGACCTTTCTCTCTGGCTGCCCTTAACATTTTTTCCTTCATTTCAACTTTGGTGAATCTGACAATTATGTGTCTTGGAGTTGCCCTTCTCGAGGAGTATCTTTGTGGCGTTCTCTGTATTTCCTGAATCTGAATGCTGGCCTGCCTTGCTAGATTGGGGAAGTTCTCCTGGATAATATCTTGCAGAGTGTTTTCCAACTTGGTTCCATTCTCCCCATCATTTTCAGGTACACCAATCAGACGTAGGTTTGGTCTTTTCACATAGTCCCAAATTTCTTGGAGGCTTTGTTCATTTCTTTTTATTCTTTTTTCTCTAAACTTCCCTTCTCTCTTCATTTCATTCATTTCATCTTCCATCAGCGATACCCTTTCTTCCAGTTGATCGCATCTGCTACTGAGGCTTCTGCAATCTTCGCGTAGTTCTCGAAACTTGGCTTTCAGCTCCATCAGCTCCCTTAAGCCCTTCTCTGCATTGGTTATTCTAGTTATCCATTCTTCTAATTTTTTTCAAAGTTTTTAACTTCTTTGCTATTGTTTTGAATTTCCTCTCGTAGCTCAGAGTAGTTTGATCGTCTGAAGCCTTCTTCTCTCAACTCATCAAAGTCATCCTCCATCCAGCTTTGTTCCGTTGCTGGTGAGGAACTGCGTTCCTTTGGAGGAGGAGAGGTGCTCTGTTTTTTAGAGTTTCCAGTTTTTTTGCTCTGTTTTTTCCCCATCTTTGTGGTTTTATCTACTTTTTGTCTTTGATGATGGTGATGTTCAGATGGGTTTTTGGTGTGGATGTCCTTTCTGTTTGTTAGTTTTCCTTCTACCAGACAGGACCCTCAGCTGCAGGTCTGTTGGAGTTTACTAGAGGTCCACTCCAGATCCTGTTTGGCTGGGTGTCAGCAGCGGTGGCTGCAGAACAGCGGATTTTCGTGAGACCATAAATTCAGCTGTCTGATAGTTCCTCTGAAAGTTTTGTCTCAGAGGAGTACCCGGTTGAATGAGGTGTCAGTCTGTCCCTACTGAGGGGGTGCCTCCCTGTTAGGCTGCTCAGGGGTGAGGGACCCGCTTTAGGAGGCAGTCTGTCCGTTCTCAGATCTCCAGCTGCGTGCTGGGAGAACCACTACTCTCTTCAAAGCTGTCAGTCAGACAGGGACATTTAAGTCTGTGGAGGTTCTTGCTGACTTTTTGTTTGTCTGTGCCCTGCCACCAGAGGTGGAGCCTACAGAGGCAGGCAGGCCTCCTTGAGCTGTGGTGGGCTCCACCCAGTGCGAGCTTCCTGGCTGCTTTGTTTACCTAAGCAAGCCTGGGCAATGGCGGGCGCCCCTCCCCCAGCCTCGCTGCCGCCTTGCAGCTTGATCTCAGACTGCTGTGCTAGCAATCAGCGAGACTCCGTGGGCATAGGACCCTCCGAGCCAGTTGCGGGACACAATCTCCTACTGTGCCGTTTTCCAGGCCCGTTGGAAAAGCACAGTATTAGGATGGGACTGACCCGATATTCCAGGTGCCATCTGTTTCCCCTTTCTTTGACTAGGAAAGGGAACTCCCTGACCCCTTGCACTTCCCGAGTGAGGCAATGCCTCGCCCTGCTTTGGCTCGCGCACAGTGCGCTTCACCGACTGTCCTGCACCCACTGTTAGGCACTCCCTAGTGAGATGAAACTGGTACCTCAAGCAGAAATGCAGAAATCACCCGTCTTCTGTGTTGCTGGGGCTGGGAGCTGGAGACCGGAGCTGTTCCTATTCGGCCATCTTGGCTCCACCCTCCTTGTTGCCTTTTTTGATTCACAGAAACTTCCTATATATTTATGATATTGTCTTTCATGTTAACTGTATCATAAAGCTATTCTTTTACTTATGTTTTCTCTTTAATATTTTTCCTTAAATTTTCTCTTTTTGCTGTAGATATTTTAAAGTTTGTTAGTTAAATCTGACTTTTTTTCAGTGAGGGAAGGAATTTGTATCTTGATTAAGAGTGAATTCTCATAGACCAGGTGCAGTGGCTCACGCCTGTAATGCCAGCACTTTGGGAGGCCAAGGTGGGTGGATCACTTGAGACCAGGAGTTTGAGATTAGCCTGGCCAACATGGTGCAACCCCATCTGTACTAAAAATACAAAAATTAGTTGGGCGTGGAAGTGCACACTCGTAGTTCCAGTTACTTGGGAGGCTGAGTCATGAGAATTGCTTGAACTCAGAAGGTGGAGGTTGTAGTGAGCCAAGATGGTGCCACTGCACTCCAGCCTGGACAACAGAGTGGGAATCTGTCTCCAAAGAAAAAAAAAAAAAAAAAAGAATGACTTCTCATAGAAGTTGGGAAAAAAATGACTTCACACCCATATTTTAAAATTATCAGAGAAAATCAACTGGAAAGAAGGAAAAAAGAGTGGTTTAATCCGGTTAAGGATTAAAAGTGATATATTTTGTCCATCACAGAATATTATTCAATAATTAATTTCTCAGTAAGTAAATTAATAAAAAATTAATGATTAAATGGCTATGCAGTCAACCTGATTGCTCTATAGACTAAGAATTTACAAAGTTAGTTATTGGCTTTATGAAAAATACAAAGCAGATCTTTTTTATTGATTTATCAACTTAGGTACACTTTAAGAGAAATGCAATTTTTTTGAGTGAGTCATGAAAGGCTTGTTTAACTTGCTTATTCCTGAGAGTATATATGAAAGGATTCAACATAGGTGATATGGATGAAATAAGCACTGACACACCTTTATTAATGTTTACTTCTTCTTTTGCAGATGGCTTGATATAGATGAAGATGCAGCTGCCATAAGTGACGGAAACCACAGTAACATGCGAAGAACAGGTAGAAAAGGCTTTTTTCTTTTGTTGAACAGAAGGGAATTTTAGAATTGTACTTATGATATATGTGTAGGAGAGAACTACACATACAAGAGTGATAATAAAGGTTAATACAGCAGAGGCTACAACCATCTGCTCAATTAATGATGTGTCTGAGCATGATATTTTCAGAATAGGCAATGTATCACAGCCAAAATGATTGATGACATTAGAGTCACAGAATTCTAGATGAAAACCTAAGCTAAGTGGTGGGAGGATAATCATAAGTGCTGCCATCCAACAACAAATAACCATTGTTTTGCACACTTTGTTGCTCATGATTGCCATATAATGCAAGGGTTTGCAGATGGCCATATAGCGATCATATGACATGGTAGCCAAAAGAAAAAATTCAGTTACCCCAAAGAGGTCTGCAAAAAATAGCTGAATGACACATGCATTATACGTTATTATTTTGTTCCCAGTTGAGATACTGTATAAGAATCTTGGAACACAGGTAGTTGTAAATGAGATTTCTAAGAAAGAAAAATTTTGGTGAAAAAAATACATGAGTGTTTTCAGGTGGGGATCCAACATGGTGGGGGTGATGATGGTCAGGTTCCCTGTTACACTCAACATGTAGGTGATAAATAGAAACATGAAAAGCAGAACCTGCAGCTGAGGATCTTCTGTCAGTCCCAGAAGGATGAATGTTGTTATTGCTGTGTGGTTTCTCATTACTGACTTCTGGATTTTTCCAAAACTACATGTAAATATCAGAGAAATTTGAACTGCAGCATTCAATAAAAAAGCAGCTAATGATGAACACTCTCATGCATGTTTCATTTATACAACATCATAGGTTTTACTTGTTGATCTGCAGAAGTTTATAGTGAGAATATAAATAACATATATGTATATGTTTTAGTACGTTGAGCTCCATTGATCTATTTATACAAAATGGCCAAATAAGATTATTTTATAAATTTTAGTCAATGAACTATAGAATAACTTTTCTTTATTAATCTTCTATAGTAATTAATTTATAGTGTATTAAACATTTTAACTCATTCTGAGTTGTGCCTTTTTATTGGATTGCATTATTTTTTGAAATATGACTGTTTTTTATGCTGCCAAATGTTTTTCTGCAACTCATAAGCTACATTAAAATAATTCGCTTTAGTTTCATCTCTTTGTTTTAAAATTTGGGAATTGTTAAAACCCTAAAATAAAACGTACATCAGGTTCCAAACAAAGCATTTCAATTCCCTCTAAGATGTATGTTTATTTGCTTTTTGACTGCTTTTTAATTGTTGGTTATTCATTATAAGAGAAAACCATCTTTTGACTCTAAGGCGTCCACGTTTATGATTTTACATATCTCTTCCAAGATTCATTATCTAAATCTTATATCTACTCCTTGGATAATGCTGTGTAGTATAATCTGATTATTTTTCAGTGCCCTTTTATCACAGTGCAAGACAGTTTTGATTATAATAAATGAACTGCTGAAAAATATAAAAACTATGTCTTCCTGTGTTCAGTTAGCTACTCAGATTAGAACAAGTTACACAACATGGATAAAAGTCAAGACAAAAATTGCTGAATATCCTCACCATGACACAATATTCTCTCCTTTTTCATTTCCTTCAGATCTACATTCTTTGATTCTACTTCCACAATATGCATTTGTTTCTCAATCTGTTACTCTATTATTTTTCACCTCACCAGATTTTTAAAAGTGCTTAATCAGTTGACTTCCTGTGACTTAACCCAGTATAATCATAATATAACAAACACAAATCTCTTGCTATGCTTCAGGCAAATCTCTTACTATGCTTCAGGCACTCTTTTAAGTATATTACATATATAATTAATATAATCCTTAGGACAACCTGTGAAGTAGGGAGGTATATTATCTCCACTTAAAAAATGAAAAAGCTGATTGACAAAGAGGTAAAGTATGTGGCCATTGTTTCAGGATAATAAGTGGCTGGAGAAACCCCAGAGTCCCAGTTCTTTAATCACTGCACTGTGTTTGTGGTGCACATTTTACCTGAATGTTTTAATTTCATGAAGACAATATTCTGTCTATTGGTAATTGAAACAAAGCTGGGGTTACTACATAGTTTATTATCTAAACTAAGATGCTTGAGAAACAAAGTGGGGGCAGTTAATAATTACGTTGATACAACTGGTGTAAACAGGGCTATCAAGAGCAAGAACTAAATGTGTGCCATTCTTTATACAATTACTTACTCTTTGATTCAGGTGTAATATTAGCGCTAATGGAGATTAAAAGTTGCCAAAGTTCAACTGGCTAATTTTCCCCATCTTATTCTTTATTTCTTTTAGTATATTGATCCCTCAATGTTTCCTTAATATTTCTTTCAGTGAAATAATAAGACTGAAGACTAGGTACTCTGTTATTCTGGGCTAAGTTTAATAGCTAGGTAGAAGTTGCTGTTATGTATTCTCAATCATATTGTTAGATATTTACAGGTTTCTAATTTGGAAGTAATGCCTTAAGAGCTTCAAATTTTCTTACCTTTATTAAATGCAAGAGAGACATAAAATAAGGCAATTTCTTATGGCTTTAGAACATGTCCCTCAGAAAGCCCTAATGCATCTACTACAAGAGCTTTAAACAATCAGTGTTTTTCTCTTTTTTGTCTAATCAAATAAGCACTGTCTTCTGCTAGTATACACCCAATATACTGAGCAAAATCTCAATGGTAGAGGAACACCATCACAGGGCAGAGATCTTAATCTAGGCTCAGGGTAGATAAAGCTTGCTGGGAAGGTAATACCCTTTTGAGAGAACATTATAATCAGAAGATGACTCTGTAACTCACACTTAGAACCTCTGTCCTGTTTTCTTCTTTTTCACTATTTCAATTTACCATCCAGTAGTTCTCTTGGTATTGGATTCAGCTTTGTTTGGGTCTTAAGACTCTTTCATCTTTGATATTTTGCTTTCCCTGAATCCAGTCTTGCATAAATATTAAATATTTAACAATATCATCATATTCGTATTGACTCAATACTGCTCTGCATATTTAATTTCCAGAAAGTATTTCAATTTGGCAAGAGATCAGAAATTCATAATAAGATCTCATGTAATATTTCAGTCTGCTGCTATTATGCACACTGTGCACTTGAATATATATATTTTTTGCATACCTGTGTGTGTGTGGCAGGGGAGAATTTTATTTCTGAATATTTCCCACCCAGAATTGATAATGATTTCTAGGCTCATCATTCTAGAAAAAAAAAGGCATTTCATAAATGATTGTAGGATCTTTCCATCAAATGCTAACATAAGTATTCAACATATTGATTATTTAAGCCTAACACTTTACTTAAAGAGAGAAATATATCATCACACTTCCCACTCTCCTCTCTCTTCCTGCCAGTATATATGCAACTGTACACTGAAATACACTGAAAATAAAGTAACAAACATGTTCACACTTACCCTTTAAGCAGTAAGTTATTTCATGACATCTGTTGACAGTTTATTTGCAGAAGCTCACAGTAAGAGAGGTTGAACAGGAATGACTGTGGAGTCATGTGAATGCTAAGTTTTCTCAAGAACCTGAAAAGGCCCTGGAAGTGCCCAGGGCCCTTTTTCACAGATTTTTTTTTTCCTCTGAAAGGGCTTCTGCCGTTTTAATCTAAGAAGCTATGTTTTTGTTCTCTTGTTGTCTAAAATAAAGAAATGCCCGGTGTAAAGTGTTGGGGATACAATGAGCTATTGGGTGATAAAGGATAGTTGATCTTCTGAACTTATCAGTCAGAAAAACATGTTTGGCCTTAAATGTTCATCTATAAAAGAAAAGAGTCAACAAACAATAGGGTCTTTGGAGCCCAGGTTTAAAAGTCACTAAGGAATCTTCATTGTAATAACTTTTGGCAATCAACCTCATACAGGCAACAATGGGGACAGAGCCCCTGGGGACAAAAAAATGCAACATCAGACATACTGTGATAGGACTGGACAATATAAGTCAAATAATAAGGTGTTTGTTTTTTTCCTTGTATTGTCTAAGGCAATAAAACTGGTATCGGAACACTTTCTCTACTTTTAAAAGGTAACTCATGGATATTGTGAAAAATATGAAGATAAAAAAAGACACATAGATAACCATTCAAATATAAGCACATAAGTAAACCTGCAAAAGCAGTTGTAATCTACCATTTTCATTTATTATAGCTGTTTTTAATGATCATGTTTAGTGACTGAATTTATATATTTTAAATCTCAATTTGATAATAAGTACCACCAGTTTGGAAACTTAAATTGTTTACATTTCTTCTTTGTAATGAAAATACTGCCCTGAAGTTTTTACATAATTGTCTTTGCACACATAACTGGTTATATACCAGAGCGTTCTCATAGGAGAAATTCTTAATTGTAGGTAGAAAATTTTTGCATTTGTATGGCTTTTGATATGCATTTCCCACCAGATATACTAAAAAATATGTGGTCTCAATCTGGAGAAAGAAACCATTAGAATAGATATGATTGGGTGGATAATCTTAATAGATCCTTTGGGCAGATTTAGGAACTTTCTTTATACTCGAAAGGGTTCTCTTGTAACTACACAAAGAGAAGAGTAGTTCAGTCGACATAATTTTGTTTTTCTTAGTCTAAAAGGACATCTCTAGATAGAGAGTAAATATGAGTAGAGATGTCAGAGAACACCATCTCCATGACAACAGCTAGACTATTGAAAATTTGGGGGCAATGCTGAGAGAAAAACAAGGTAGAAATGTGGAGCACTTAGATATTTAGAGACAGTTCCAAATAAACATTTCCAAACCTCATTTTATTCTCTTCCTTCTTTTGTATACTCGATTGACTATCTCCTTTTTTCTCTTTAACTAAAACACAGCATTCTTTCATTTAGTCAATATTTATTGAGAAACTATTGTGTATTCTGGTTACTGTTCAGGGTAGTAATGTTACATCAGTGAACAAAAAAGACAAAAATCCATGCAGGTCTTTATATTCTAATCTTAAGGAGATAGAAAATAATCAGATAAATTAGTACAGTATATAATGTTTTAGATGGTAAATGTGAAGAAAAAACAGCATAGTGTGAGAAAGATAGCAATGTGAGGAACATTTTCCACAGTGCATTTGAGGCAGGCTGTCACTGAGGAGGTCGTTTAATGCTGGAAACAAATATAAACTATTCTTAAGAATAATCACAATTCCTTACCTTTTCCTAAAGGTGAGTAAAATGGATTTCTGACTTAATGCTTAAGAAGTAGTACATTTGTAACACTGGAAGACAATATGACAAATAACGAAAAGTTTAAAATGTGTCTCATAGTAACCTGAAAAATGTCTTCTTGAAATTATGTTTGGAAACAAAATAGCATTATATGTTTCTGTAAAGCACAAAAAGACATTTAATATAGCTTTTTAAACAACAGTGGAAATTGTAAGCGAAGTACATTTCTGACAATAGAGCATGGCTTAATGGTTTATGCATTCAATAGAATGCCATATAGACTTGAAAATGATTAGCTACTTTCTTAGTCAGGGTTCTCCAGAGAAGCAGACCCAAAAGGAGATTTATGTATGTATGCATATATAAAGGAAGATGAGGGGTGGATTATTTATTTATTTATTTATTTATTTATTTATTTATTTATTTTAAGAAATTAGCTCACATGATTGTGGAGGCTGGCAAGTTCAAAATTTTCAGGGTATGCTAACAGGCCAGAGACCCAGAGAAGGGGTGATATTGCAACTTGCATATGATTTAAATATTAATCTCATCTAAAAAAAATCTTCACAACAACATGTAGACTAATATTTAACCAAATATCTGGGAGCTGTGGCCTAGCTAAATTGACACATAAATTAGCTATCACGAGTGTGTTTATACTTACATAGAAAATATTAATGAAATGTTAATATAAAATAATTTAGGTTATAATGTATAGTGTACATATATATACACACACACACACATACCCATGCTAGAAATGTATACCTAAAGCTCTTGATTAGTTCTATCTTTGATTATCTCTGTGTTGTGACAGTTTTGAATTCTAGAATACATTTCTATTTTGATAATGATATGCTTTGATATTATGAAGAAATGATAAAGGAAAGAAAGGGGGTTTTGTATTCTCCCAAATACCTTAAAAATGGAAAGCGGCCAACACGATGTGACACTTATTGTTTATACCTCCTCTATGTCTGATGCTATTATTGCATCTTACTGTCTTTTAAGGATGCGGTCCCCACTACTGCCTTTTTGTCTTTTACTTTGCAAAAGTGCATTACACAATAGGCTCATTAGTAATTTTTGAAACTGAGTATAAATGATCATTTAGATCTCTTCTTACCATTTAAAGACAAGTGTATTTGTATGTGTGTGAGTGTGCCTGTGTGTGTACGTATTCTTACTGGAATAAAATCTGTCACCAGCCTTTATTTTATGTTGCTGTGAAGATATTTTTAGATGAAATTCACATTTAAATCATATGCAAGCTGCAATGTCACCTCTTCTCTGGATGTCTAGCCTGTCAGCTTACGCTGCAAATTTTGAACTTGACAGCCTCCACAATCACGTGGGCCAATTAAAAAAAAAAATAAATAAATAATCCCACTCCCCCAACCATCGTCCTTCATATATACATATATACATACATTTCCTATTGGTTCTGCTTCTCTGGAGACAGATTTTATTCATTTTCTTTTCTGGCTATAAAATATGATTATATGTCAGAGGTCATGTAATTACTTTCTTCATAATCAGAAAATAAACTTCAGAGTTTTTCATCTAATATTTAAAGACATAAGTGAGTGATTTTAGGGTGTTGAGGTAGGAAATTATTAGAAGACCTCTATTAAATTCCAGAATACTCATTGTGTATGTTAATAAGATTGTTGCCATTATGTCATCCACAAAATTTCTATGTTCAACTTTGGGACTTTTATGATTAAATCTCCATTATGTCAGAACACACTCAATTCCTATGTGAGCATGCACTAAGACAGTTACAGTTTTCCAGTTATTCAACTTCTCCCTGAGGCTGTAATCGTGCCCCTTTCTTTTAAAGGTGCCTGTAAATGATTCTTTGTAAAATGGCTCCCAGAGCATCCTGTCAGTGACACATCAGTGAAAACACATGTCCCATGTCCCCAGCCTCGAGGGATACTCTAAAGGCTTTGTGTGTAATGGTATACAACAACGTATTGGAAACCATTCCTACAACAAGCTAATTGGTTTATCTAGGGCCGAGTGTTTCTATTAATAGGAACTTTCTGTTAATAATGAAAGAAAAGTTGATACCGTGGGGCATTTATCAGGGGAATGATAGCCTGAAACAATCTGTAAAAAGACAATTGTTTGTAAAATATGCAAAATATTAGAGTCCATGTTCTCTAGTGTTCATTTTTCACTCTCAGAAACACTCAGCAGGTGAATGTGTCACAATTATCTGGGTGAAACGAACATAGGAAAGAAAAACTGCTGTCATGTGGCCATCTGAAAATGCCTGTATTATATGACCACCATTAACAACAGTGTCTGTAAAAGACTGTTTATCTGCTGTTTGATGGCAACAGGGATGATTATGTTCATGTCAATTACTTTAGATTTCACCTTGGAATGCTGTGAATCTAATCTTATTGATCACTTTGCTGTAAAGTATGCTTTTTACATATGAATCAGATAAAAATCACATGATCAGAATTATAATTCATAAAACATATGGTTATAGAGTTTGCTGTTGTAATATTCATTATCACCTTGTATCTATATGTCTCTGCTATCTGTACATTATCAGGAAATTTTTATATCAAAAGCAGTTTTCTCCTGTTATGCCCACATAATTATATTTTCCATGACTTAAGAAGTTGAATGTTTATTTGTATCAATTATCAAGCAATGGAGATGCATATACAAACAAAGAGTTTCTGTATTAGTTTTCTCTATTAAATCAGTTTGAAGCCATTTGTTTTTATCCTGAAAGATAAGTAAATAAAATAAGCTCTTGATAACATAATCAAAAGAATCACATTTCAATAAAGCAGTAAAAAATTCCTAAAGCCTTGTATTATTTTTTCTTCCTGCATAACAAATTAAGCCGTAGATTTAGTGGCTTAAAATGACACACACATTTATGATCTTACAATTTCTATGGGTCAGGAATCCAGGCACATTTTGCTGGATCTTCTGCTTAGGGTTTTCAATCATGGTGTCAGGTGCATAGTGTTTTCATTTGGGGCTTGACTGGGAAGGATCCATTTCCATGTTCACTCAGGTTATTTTCAGAATTCATTTCCTTATACTTGTAGGCATCAGTTTCATAAACATGGTATATTTCTTAATTTATTTAGATTTAAAAATTTTTTAGCAACATTTATTAGTTTACATTATAAAGGTCTTACACAACTTTTGTTGAATTTTTTCCTTAAGTACTTGATATATTTTTTATTTAACTTTATGATTATTGATTATTGACCTTGTATTTTGTCAACTTACTATAATAGTAAGTTGAGAGTTCTTTTTAGAATTTTATACATAGTCTTTGGTAAATATAATTTTGTTTTTTCCGTTCCAACCTGAGTGCTTTTTTTCTAGTCTTGTTACATGGGTTAGAACCTCCAGTACAATGTTGTATAGAAGTGACGAGATTAGATATTGATTACTTGGTATTAATCTTGGTAAGAAACAATTCAGGGCTGGGTGCGGTGGCTCACGCCTATAATCCCAGCACTTTGGGAAGCCAAGGTGGGCAGATCACCCAAGGTCAGGAGTTCAAGACCAAACTGGTCAACATGGTGAAACCCGGTCTCTATTAAAAATACAAAAAAAAAAATTAGCTGGGCATGGTGGCCGGCACCTGTAATCCCAGCTATTCGGGAGGGTGAGGCAGGAGAATCACTTGAACCTGGGAGGCGAAGTTTGCAGTGAGCCAAGATTGCACCATTTCACTCCATCCTGGGCAACAAGAGCAAAAATCCATCTAAAAAAAAAAAAAAAGAAAGAATTCAGTATTTTACCATTGAATATTATGTCAGCTGTATGTTATTTACAGATGCCATTTTCCAAGTGTAGAAATTGTCTTCTATCCTTAGTTCTAGACATTTTATTGGAAATACATGCTGGATTTTATCAAATGACTTTTCTGCATCCCATTGAGATTATCGTAATTTTTTTAAAGGTTGAAATCAACAAATGAAAGCATGATGCTAGTCAGATTCTCTGATATACTCAACGTGTATTTGTAAGTACAAATATGAAAGGGAGGACTTTCACCTGTGTATCCTCAGTAACTACCAAAAGAATGAATGTGGTTACTCTTGTAAGGTTTCTCATGACTAACTTCTGATTATTCTCCAATCTGCAAGAAAAATGGGAGAAATTGAACCTGCTAAGTGGACTATCTTAATATCACAAGGTAACGAGCAATTAAAGAGGCATAAAGGCAAACTAGATCACATGCTGTTGGGGTGATCAGACCCAACACCAGGTCATGGGGGTGACAAAGTCTGGTGGAGTCAAAGGATTGAGGAAAAAGACAGTTTGAGAGAGAAAAGTGGGACCAGGAGGCCATGATGATTGTGGAGGCTGCGAAGGCCCTGAGCTCTGGGAGCCCATGCTATTTATTGGTAATCCAATAAAGAAACAGGTGGTGAGGATGTGGGGATCAAAAGGGCAGGTGCATGATCTGTGATGGTTTAGCGTTTATAAGGAACATGTTCTGCTACTTGAGAAAATGGGAATACAATTGATCTAGGAGCCTAGGATGGCTAGAAGCAAGGAGCCAGCAAGTCTAGACACATTCAGATGACATTATGTCAGACATGCAAGCCCTGCCTCAGCTTTCTTCCCAATACTCAGCTTTTTCCCAACATGCTCCCCTTCTCTTTTTTGTAAACGAGAAGGTATTATTACTATCATTATTACTAGCTATCATTATTACTAGCATAAAAGGTGGCCTCTTTTAATTGAGCAAGGAGCTTGCAGGCTGTGCAGCCCTTAATTGCCGGTTGGTGATCCAGCTTCATTTTTCTTAGCCCTTATTCAAACTGGAGTCACTCTGGTTTGAATGCTTCCCACATATTGCCCCTTTCCCTTTTACAAGAGGACCTTTAATCCTAGGGGTTGCAGAAGGATGAAGGTCCATTTTCTGTAACTCTTTATGCTGAATAGGGGGAAGATGTTCCTGCCTCACTATTAGGGTCTCTTGTATTCAGCGTAGAGAGGAGCTGAGTCAGAAAGCATTGGTCCATTAAGCATCGTGACTCTGGTGGGTCTTCATTCCATCTTCACATTCAGATTCAACTGGCTCATGGCTTGTGCTGGGGGAACTTGGTCCATGGTTGGGATCCATGGGTCCCTCCAGTCTCCACTTCCATGGTCGTACACATCTTGAGGGCATCAACACGGTTCATTCATCTCCTGCAAAAATGCAAGCATACCCTCACCCCCACGTTAGTAAATCTACTGAAACAGAAGCAAAAACTTTTGTGGCTGTAGCCAGGAGGCATGCCATTGCTGAAGCATTTGTAACTCAGCTTCTGCCTCTTTGTTTAATTACCGTGGGGTAAAACTTACCGTTGATAATGAGAAGCAGGCCCCTTCTAACAGAAGGCACAGAGAAAGCAAATCAAGGCTTTTCAAACCTTCAATTCAGACTGTACAGGTGGGTCCACTAGATGCTGTGGCTCATGATAGATCTTCAGATGTTTGGTGGGCACCCACATAGGTACCTGATTGTCACCTGGAGAGACACAAGCAAATCCTCTTCCCCATAAAACTATCTTTAGGAAGGGATTGGAGGAAGTAGATTCAGAGGTAAGGAGAATTTTGGGGCCTAATGGCTTCCTGATGTTTGATAGGTGTTCCCTCGGAAGTTAGGAATTCTCTTTCTCTCCATATTGCTGCGTGGGCATGGAGGACTAGGTAAGCATACTTAGAGTCTGTATATATATTTACCTTTTTTCCTTCTCCTAATTCTAGTGTATAATGGCCCTTGCTTTTTCTAGGATGTCTCTCCCTAACAAAGGAGAGGGGCTTTCAGGTATAATTAGAAAGGCATGTGAAAAGAGTAAAGTTCCCCAGTCACAACTTGTGGCTAGGAGAAGTATCTAGTGACTGCCTGTCCTAGGACCCCTCGGATGGTGACAGATCTGGAGGACAGTTGTCCGGGACAGGACAGTAAGACTGAGAAGGCCATGCCAGTGTCCAAGAGACAGTTAACCTCCTGGCCTTCAATGGTCAAGCATACCTGGGGCTCTGGGAGGGTGCTGGCATGGGCTGGCTCTTGCCCTGGCACCCTCAGTCCTGCTGCTGGATCATCTGGTTAGTAGCTTCTGACTCAGAGGACCTTCATCCCCTGGGGCAGTGGGCCTTCCAGTGATTCCCTTGACATAAGGGGCATGGATGACAGGGCGGCTTATTTCTATTTGGGCAATCTTTTTTAAAGTGTCCTTGTAGACCGCACTGGAAGCAAGCCCTATTAGGCATTCAATTTGCCCAGCCTTTCCCTCTTCCAGAGCCTCCAAAATCTGCTTGCCATGATTAAAGCAGTGGCCTTTTTTTTTTTTTTAAATCCCGTTTGTCCTGTTCCGCCTGCTCCTCCTGATCACTGTTATAAAAAAACCGAGGTTGCCAAGTTCAATAGGGTTTCTAAATTTTGCTCTGGGCCTAAGGTGGACTTTTGAAGTTTTTTTCTAATGTCTGCAGCTGACTGAGTGATAAACTTATCCTTTAAGATTAGTTGAACTTCAATAGTGTCCAGTGACAGAGAGGTATGCTTTCTCAATGCCTCTCTTAGTCTCTCCAGAAAGGCGGTACAATTTTCTTCCTTTCCCTGTGTTATAGTGGACATTATTGAAAAATTTATGGTCTTCCTGGTTTTCCTTAATTCTTCTAGCATGCAAGTTAGCAAATGTCTGTGGCACCAATCTCCATGTTCTGATTTTGTGTCCCAATGAGGGTCTACACTGGGAACTGCCTGCTGGCCTGTGGGGAATCATTCTCTTTCCTCTGTTGTCATCCTATCATTGACCTGACTGAGATACCAGAGATCGCCAAACCCTTGGGCTGCAGTTATGGCGGCACTTCTCTCATTTGGGGTTAGTGTCTGATTTAGCAGTAACATTATATCTCTCCAAGTCAGATCAAAGGATTGTCCTAACCCTTGTAAAACATCAATGTAGCCATCAGGGTTATCTCAGAATTTACCTAGGTCTATTTTAATTTGTTTCAAGTCTGAGAGAGAAAAAGGTACATACACTCTTATTGGGCCGAATTCTCCAGAATACATCTTAAGGGCATTTTTGCCTTCGGGGGCACATTTCCCATCTGAAAAAAAGAACATAGGGGTGCCAGCACCCCTAGTCATTTTCTGATGAGCATTAGTCCTAGAGTGTCCTCTATGGTCCTAATGCTTATTCCTTTCCAGGGTGTGTAACCACCCATGGACCTCTGCTTATCAGATTAGTTACGCTCACCGATGCAGCAGTCCTGCATCTGTTTCCTACCTTTCTTGACCACAAAGAAAGGGGTCTGGGCTTTTGGATTCTAGTGGTCCTTTACCAGCATGCCCAACATTGCCTTTGCACTCAGGGGTGAGTTCTAGAGTTGGGCTGGGTTCCTATTTCATAACAACCCAGCTGCCCCATCAAGATGCATTCCCATAAGCAACAGTTCTTAGCAAATTCATTTCAGAGAGGGTATAGGTAACGTTTTGAGTCAGGATTGAGATAAGAGTTTTTTGATTCTGTGAGCACTTTAAGGCTTGGCTGAGTGCAAACAGCTCCCACGTTTGGGCAGACCAATTATTAGGCAATTTTCCTAACTCTGCTTCTATGAGAGTTTCCCTATCAATTACTGAATACATTTTTTTGCCCCTCAATCTCCCCGGAGGAACCATCTATCGCCCTGTCCTGAAGGGAGTTCCTCCTAGGTCTGGTCTGACCTTCATATGGTAATTAAGATTTAAATCCCTCTTTAGGAAGCCTGCTGGGTTAAGGGAATTTTCAGTAGTTAATGTTAAATCACCTTTTTCTAACAGAATAGCCCCATACTTTAAGATTGAGTTAGTAAGCTACCTTTTTGCTTTTTTACTTAGGATAGCTCTGAACTGGTGAGGTGTGCTCACAATGAGGTTTCCTCTAAAGGTTATTTTTCTACTTTTTTCCTGCTAGCAAAGCAGTTGCTGCTACAGATTGAATGCATTTGGGCCATCCTCAGGTTACTGGGTTAAGGATTTTCGATACAAAGGCTACTGGTTGTCAGCGGTCTCAGTGCTTTCGGGCTACATCCTTGTTTTCACTGACAACAAGGTAGTATTGGAGTGTTGTAGGGTCACAGAGAAGACCTTCAATTATCAATTGTAAGTTTTAAATTTACCCTGGCTTTTAAAGGAATAGAGTACTCTGTTTTTTCTTTAACTACTTGTATATCTCTCTCTCTTTCTTTATTCTTTATAGATGGATTTTGGAAACACAGCGGAAGGACGTTTGCTCATAGCCCCCATTTGCCACTATAGGAATATGCACCTCCCTTTAATTTACTCAATTCATTTTCATCCTGATCTACTTTGTTGTCATAGACACAGTTCCAGTTGTTAAAGTACTGGGTTATCAGTTCTAAGGCCCTGGCCAAGGAGCCAAGGCTTGGAGATTGTATTGCAGGGGGGTTAAGCTGGGTAGAAATTGGGGAGGAGAGCATCTTAAAAGGAAAGGTGGTCCAATAAGCTATATTCTGTCCTCCCTGCTGGATTATAGTTATGGGAAATTGCCATGCTTCAAGGTCTCCCTCGGCTCTAGCTTTTTGTATAGAATTTTGTTTAGCACCACCAATTGCTCCAGGTTTTAATTTTGCAATTACAGGAGTGGTAAGTTTTGTAGCTAATTCATTTTCTTGCCCATTAAAGGGAGAGACAGGAGGTGGCCTTTCACCTAATTCAGCAGGTGGAGCCAACGGGCTAGTAAAACACACCTTTTTTCAGTTTCCCTTTCTTTTCTTTAATCTCCTCCATTTCCTGTTCCTCTCATTCAGAATCTGAAGTTAGTTTTTTTACAGTCATCCTCCTCTTCCTCATCTGAATCTTCCTCATCATTTGTTTGAAATGACTCAAGAGCTGCTTTTATTAGCACCCACATTGACCAAAACAAGACTGGAATTTTTGCTCCATCTTTATATGCTGTTTTTAAATCTCTTCCATTTCTCTCTCATTCTTCCAACTCCATAGTCCCTTGTTCTGGGAACCATGGGCAAAACTGCTTTACTGCACTAAAGAGTGATAACACATTCTGAGTACTAACTTTCACTCCCCCTCTTCGTAATAAATGCCTTAAGAAATTTAAATAAGCAGAATGTCTGCTTTCACTTTGTCCCGTTGTTACCCTGGTTCTTCCAAGTGCTCAGCTTTCCCACCGAGCTTCTTTTAGACATCCTCAGGTGTCCTTTGATGATGCATCCTCCAGTTTCACACGCTCTAGTGTTCCTTCACCAGGGCCTTTGTCACCCCACATTGGGCAGCCAGGAATGTTGGGGTGCTCAGCTCCAACACCAGGTCGTGGGGGTGACAAAGTCTGGCGTAGTCAAAGGATTGAGAAAAAAGACAGTTTGAGAGAGGAAAGTGGGACCAGGAGGCCATTGCAATTGTGGAGGCTGTGAAGGCCCCGAGCTCTGGGAGCCCACACTATTTATTGGTAATCCAACAAAGAAACAGGTGGTGAGAATGTGGGAGTCAAAAGGGCAGGCACATGATCTACAGCTGTGATGGTTTAGCTCGTATAGGGAAAATGTTCTGCTACTTGAGATAATGGGAATACAATTGATCTAGGAGCCTAGGAGGGCTAGAAGCAAGGAGCCAGCAAGTCTACACACATTCCAGAGGACGTTGTTTCAGACATGCAAGCCCTGCCTCAGCTTTCTTCCCAACACTCAGCTTTTTCCCAACATGCAAATGCTTACTTCTTGATTTAATCATCTATATATAGCCAGAGTAGCAAGAGATGTACTTGATAACTCTTATTATTGATAATTTTAAGGACAAAATTTTCCCATGATTTTGTTTTTTTTCCTATGATGATTGAGCTCCATTAAATAAACACTACAGCTTTTTCTTCAACTTTCATTCTTTTACTTGATCTTAGGAGATGGAACTGACATCTTGTATTAGTACACTTGGGAAAAAGGAAAAGAACATTTTTAGCTCAGATCCCCACTTTTCTCTGATGGAATGGGTATTTTTTGGCACTTTAATTTTTGACTTTTTAAAAAAAATTTTATGTGTTGTGACCACCTGTCGAAACTTTGAATTTCTGAGATTACTTATTTAAGTGTTCTATTGTTTTTCTTCAAACAAAGAAGTGGAGTTTTGGAAAATTTCCTATTTACAACAAAAATAAAATTAATTATAAAGATAAATATAATTGTAAACACCTGTGCTTGATTAAAATGTCATTGTGTTTATGCCCATCACTTTTCTATTTCCTGGGAATTCCATTTTCCTATCCTCCTCTTGCAACTATAATACCTAGGGCATCTGTTTCCTAGGTTTTTAAAAAGCTTTACACTTGTGTTTTTTAAAAAATGTAGTCATATTGATATCTAATATACTGAAGTTTAATAAATTCAATGAATAAAGTTAATGATTTATAAATTATACACTATAATTAAAAAAATAATTAGAATAACTATGAATGTCCTAAAGATAGACTATAACATTTTTAATAACTTGACCTGGGGCCCTGCTGTCTATGTCTCTTCTGCTCTCTAGTGTAGTTATCTGACCAACCTATGCATCTATACACATTTTCTCTCTATTCTGAGAGAGAAAACTGTCTCTTCATCTTTCATAAATACTCAGCAAACCCTTTCACTCCTCCTCATTCTGCATCATTTTCTTGTGAGACCTTGCCTCCAAAGGCAGTAAGGGTTAGTTTGGCCAATGGGATAAGGTAAGCCTCAGAAAATTTTGACTTAGGCCCTGTTTGCCCCTTATATTTAGAGTAATTTCCTTCCATAACCTTTTTTCACCTTGCTTGTTTGGCTTGACCACAGAGAACTGGGCATCATATTCTTAACCTTCCTTTATTGTATGCATGGGGTTTCATTTTGCCACACTAACCCAAAAGCAGAATAAAAATAAACAAATAGCTTACTGGATTTTATGTACTGCTTTGTTTCCGTTAATGCTGTCTCAGGCAGATCATACAGTTAGCCTTCCAAAACGAAGAGGCCATAGAGGGTGTGCAGCTTAATTTTGAATTGCACAGTGTGGTTGACTTTTTTCAGGGATGACTTGAGGTAAGATTTAAGGTTTGTAGAAATTAGTGGGCTGAATATAATCTTTTAAATGGCAAAACCATTTATGGTGAGTTCCCCGAAAATATTTGCAAACTATGCATTTGACAAAGGACTAGCATCCAGAACCTACAAGGAACTCAAACAAATCAGTAAGAAAAAAAATGAATAATCCTATCAAAAAATGGGCAAAGGACATGAATAGAAAATTCTCAAAAGAAGACATGCAAACTGCCAACAAACATATGAAAAAATGCTCAACATCACTAATTATCAGGGAAATGCAAATTAAAACCATAATGAGAGACCACCTTACCTGCAAGAATGGCCATAATTAAAAAGTCAAAAACAGGCCGGGTGCGGTGGCTCACACCTGTAATCCTAGTGTTTTGGGAGGCTGAGGCAGGTGGATCATGAAGTCAGAAGATTGAGACCATCCTCGCCAACATGGAGAAACCCCATCTCCATTAAAAATACAAAAATTAGCTGGGCATGGTGGTGCATGCCTGTAATTCCAGCTACTCGGGAGGCTGAGGCAGGAGAATTGCTTGAACCTGGAAGGCAGAGGCTTCAGTGAGCCAAGATTGTGCCACTGGACTCCAGCCTGGGTGACAGAGTGAGATAACCTCTCAAAAAAAAAAAAAAAAATTCAAAAACAATAGATGTTGGTGTGCATGTGGTGAAAAGGGAACACATTTATGCTGTTGATGGGAATGTAAACTAGTACAACCACTGTGGAAAACAATATGGAGATTCCTTAAAGAACTAAAAGTAGAATTACCATTCAATCCAGCAATCCCACCACTGTGTATTCACCCAAAGGAAAAGAAGTCATTGTATGAAAAAGACACATGCACACACCTGTTTATAGCAGCACAATTTGCAATTGCAAAAATATGGAACCAGCCTAAGTGCCCATCAGCCAATGAGTGGGTGAAGAAAATGTGGTATACATACCTCGTAAAATACTACTCAGCCATAAAAACGAACAAAATAAGGTCTTTTGCAGCAACTTGAATGGAGCTGGAGGCCATTATTCTAAGTGAAGTAACAGAAATGGAAAAGCAAATATCATATCTTCTCACTTATAAGTGGGAGCTAAGCTGTGAGAACATGAAAAGATAAGATGATACCGTGGACTTTCGGGACTCAGGGAGAAATGTGGGAGAGGTGTGAAGGATAAAATACTACATATTAGGTCCAGTGTACACTGCTTGGGGGGTAGGTACACCAAAATCTCAGAAATCACCATTAAGGAACTTATCCATGTAACCAAAAGCCACCTGTACCCCCAAAACTATTGAAATAAAATTAGAAATTAAAAAAATAATAAAATGAGTTCTCCATTTATTATAAATAAATTACATTCCCACCAGCAGTGTAGATGTGTTCCCTTTTCACTACATACAAGCCAACCACTATTGTTTTTTGACTTTTGACAAAGGAGAAGGGATGGACTAACAATACTTTTAGATGACCAACAAATTTAAGAGTAACTTCCTAGATATATATCTGGTTAGATAAAGAGAATTTATCTACCAAGTAACCTATCTCTTATTATTTCTTCCCAAATGAAACACAATGGCAAGCCTTTAGCTGGATCAGAAGTGGCAATGGGAGCCTCACTGGATCAGGAGCACAGCAGACACCCTGCCAGATCTGGAGGGATGGAAGTCAGCGGCGGGTCTGCAACGGTGGCAAACAACAGTGGTGGACAGAGCGAAAGCTCAGCTCGAGCCGTAACAAACACGGACCAGAAGAGTGCAGTTGCAAGATTTAATAGAGTGAAAACAGAGCTCCCATACAAAGGGAGGGGACCCAAAGAGGGTAGCTGTTGCTGGCTCCAATGCCTGGGTTTATGTCCCGATCATTGTCCCTCTCGCTGTGCTCTCAGGCAATAGATGATTGGCTATTTTTTTTTACCTCCTGTTTTTGCCTAATTCACATTTTAGTGAGCTCTCTTTACTATCTTATTAGTTGGGTATGAGCTAAGTTGCAAGCCCCATGTTTAAAGGTGGAAGCGGTCACCTTCTCAGTTAGGCTTAGGGATTCTTAGTCGGCCTAGGAAATCCAGCTAGTCATATCTCTCATTTCCTTCTCCATAGGCAGTTTTAAAAAATGTTATGGCTTATTGCTCATTTGTTCCTTTTTTTTTTTTTCAAGATGGAGTCTTGCTCTGTCACCTAGGCTGGACTGGAGTGGTGTGATCTCGGCTCACTGCAACATCTGCCTCATGGGTTCAAGCGATTCTCCTGCCTCAGCCTCCCAAGTAGCTGGGATTACAGGTACACACCACCACACCCAGCTAATTTTTGTATTTTTAGTAGAGACCAGGTTTCACCATGTTGGGAGGCTGGTCTTGAACTCCTGACCTCAAGTGATCTACCCGCCTCAGCCTCCCATAGTGCTGGGGTTATAGGCATGAGCCACCACAGCTGGCCTCATTTGTAACCTTTTAATCATAAATAATTTACACATTAATATTCCTCCTTCTTAGTAAAACATACAACTATTTTCCCTATTTTATTTAATCAATATATGTCCTGAGGACCATGCTACAACAGTGTATATCTCTCATCCCTTCTACAGCTGCAGTGTATAGCTATACTATAGTTTATTCAAATTCTTAAAGACATTTATCCAATTCTTAAGACATTGGAAATGAAAAATGCAGCCCTACTGTTGCAGATTGTCTGCTTGTTAAGAGAAATGGGGATTTCAGGAATCTCAGGTCTCAAAATATGCAGAGAACAACCTATTCCTGGATACAGGCTAAGTTTTTCATCAGTAATACAGCCCACTTCCCACAACTGTATTCTTTCTAAACTGCTGTAATAATTTATGGTTAAAACCAAAGTGTCCACATGTATAGGTTCTGTCCAATTTCCTATTACAGGCTTCCTTTAAATAAATCTTGTTTGTTAAGTAAAATCAGTATAGAAGTTTAGCCTAGGAAATGACCCAAACCTAGCTATCTGAAGATAGAGTTATCCATTCAACACCATTGTAAAATGTCTGTATATCAGTAGATACCTATTGGGTAGAAACCTGTAATATGAATTAAATGTTGAATGTCTACAAGCACTTCCTGAAAGTGAAAGCTTATTTGGAAGACACTAGAGGAATTATACTGTTGGTTATAACTATATAACTTATACTTGTTTCTAAGGACAATAATATATTTGAATTGTTTTGAGCTGTTAATCTGTTAGTCTGGAACTGTCAACCTAGGATGAATGTCACCCATGCTCTGTCACCCAGGCTGGGTGGCATGTGCTTGGGTTCAGTGGTGCAATCTCAGCTCACTGCCACCTCTGCCTCCCAAGGTTCAAGTGATTCACCTGTCTCAGCCTCCTGAGTAGTTGGGATTACAGGCACATGCTGCCACACCCGGCTGATTTTTTGTATTTTAGTAGACATGGGGTTTCACTGTGTTGCCCAGGCTGGTCTCAAACTCCTGACCTCAGGGGATCTGCCCATCTTGGCCTCCCACAGTACTAGGATTACAGGCATGAGCCACTGTGCCTGGCCTAAAAAGACTTCTTTTTGTGGGTATTTTAATGGTGTCTCTGATGGAAGTCTGGCTGCATTACCATCCAGGCCCTCTATGATAGTTATCTTTTATATTTCTTGTATAATACTGTGAATGAACTCTAGTTACACAAGTTATACTTTTTTATCTCTCTCTTCAAAAAGTGCCTGACAAATGAATGCTAATCTCTCTATTATAGAAAAGCAGAGTTTATAGCAATAAGAATCTAACAGTGTGATTATGTGTTGCAAATGTGGGATCACCTATCTGCATATAAAGAACACAATGGTTGAGTTATTATTCTTTAGAGTCTTTTTTTTTATTATTATACTTTATGTTTTAGGGTGCATGTGCACAATGTGCAGGTTTGTTACATATGTATACATGTGCCATGTTGGTGTGCTGCACCCGTTAACTCTTCATTTACATTAGGTATATCTCCTAATGTTATCCCTCCCCCAACACCGCAACACATCACAGGCCCCGGTGTGTGATGTTCCCCTTCCTGTGTCCATGTGTTCTCATTGTTCAATTCCCACCTATGAGTGAGAACATGCAGTGTTTGGATTTCTGTCCTTGCGATAGTCTGCTGAGAATGATGGTTTCCAGCTTCATCCATGTCCCTACAAAGGACATGAACTCATCATTTTTTATGGCTGCATAGTATTCCATGGTGTATATGTGTCACATTTTCTTAATCCAGTCTATTGTTGTTAGATATTTGGGTTGGTTCCAACTCTTTGCTATTGTGAATAGTGCCGCAATAAACATACATGTGCATGTGTCTTTATAGCAGCATGATTTATAGTCCTTTGGGTATATACCCAGTAATGGGATGGCTGGGTCAAATGGTATTTCTAGTTCTAGATCCCTGAGGAATCGCCACACTGACTTCCACAATGGTTGAACTAGTTTACAGTCCCACCAACAGTGTAAAAGTGTTCCTATTTCTCCACATCCTCTCCAGCACCTGTTGTTTCCTGACTTTTTAATGATGGCCATTCTAACTGGTGTGAGATGGTATCTCATTGTGGTTTTGATTTGCATTTCTCTGACGGCCAGTGATGATGAGCATTTTTTCATGTGTTTTTTGGCTGCATAAATGTCTTCTTTTGAGAAGTATCTGTTCATGTCCTTCGCCCACTTTTTGATGGGGTTGTTTGTTTTTTTCTTGTAAATTTGTTTGAGTTCATTGTAGATTCTGGATATTAGCCCTTTGTCAGATGAGTAGGTTGCAAAAATTTTCTCCCATTCTGTAGGTTGCCTGTTCACTCTGATGGTAGTTTCTTTTGCTGTGCAGAAGCTCTTTAGTTTAATGAGATCCCATTTGTCAATTTTGGCTTTTGTTGCCATTGCTTTTGGTGTTTTAGACATGAAGTCCTTGCCCACGCCTAAGTCCTGAATGGTATTGCCTAGGTTTTCTTCTAGGGTTTTTATGGTTTTAGGTCTAACGTGTAAGTCTTTAATCCATCTTGAATTAATTTTTGTATAAGGTGTAAGGAAGGGATCCAGTTTCAGCTTTCTACATATGGCTAGCCAGTTTTCCCAGCACCATTTATTAAATAGGGAATCCTTTCCCCATTTCTTGTTTTTGTCAGGTTTGTCAAAGATCAGATAGTTGTAGATATGTGGCATTATTTCTGAGGGTTCTGTTCTGTTCCATTGATCTATGTCTCTGTTGTGGTACCAGTACCATGCATTTTGGTTACTGTAGCCTTAGGTAATTTATAGATTCAATGCCATCCCCATCAAGCTACCAATGACTTTCTTCACAGAATTGGAAAAAACTACTTTAAAGTTCATATGGAACCAAAAAAGAGCCCGCATCGCCAAGTCAATCCTAAGCCAAAAGAACAAAGCTGGAGGCATCACGCTACCTGACTTCAAACTGTACTACAAGGTTATTCTTTAGAATCTAAGCACTTATTCCTGGTAATCATATTGATTACTTTCTAAAGAGTCTAAAATAATTCTAAATCAATTACCATAAAGAATACAAATATTTCAGACTGGTCTTCAAGCAATTCTATAATTTGTTTTTGGCTAAGTACATGTACGTATCCGGTTTCTCAGTAACAATATAATATGCACCAATATTGATATTCCAAGGAATCTCTCACCTCTCTCGTTTAAAAATTCCAAAATTCTGTGATTATTTTTCATATCAATCGTGTTACAGCATAATGAATTTCTCAATATTTTATAATCATACAATCATCTTTATCAGGTTTCCATAGATAACTCCGAGTAAAATTTTCTCATCTGTTACTGAATTTAGTTTATACATCTTTTCAAACATTGATGATAATGTCATTTAGTTTTAATTCTTATAAATGCATCTGTCAGCTGTCAGCTATTATTGACCTGAAATCCTAAAGAAATAAAATTTTTTAAAATTTAAATCTGAACATAATCATAGATGTACTATATGTAAAAATAACTAGAAATAGTTGTTACTATGTATTGTTAGCTCATCATGTTACATGCTTTACAGATTGATTTCTGTTCTTATAGTAACTTACTTAAGATGTTATGCCTGGTTTACACATGAGAAAATATATGCTCAGAAGGCAGAGAAACCACAGACTTCCAATCATTTTTCTTGTTTAACATGAAAATGTTATTTCTAATAGAAAGTAATAAAATTAAGAAACCATTTCTATCTTCTGTTTAACATTTTGAATTCATTTCAGTTTTCTTTGACTTTTTTTCTCAGCAAATCTTGTTCTTAGTCTCCCAGTTGAATATATGGCACAAAAATCTTAAAGAATTTTGTATCACTGATTAGAATTATAATTTTTCTATTACTTAAAAATGTGGTCAATAAAATTTATAGTGCTTTTTACTATCATTAATTCTTATTTCAGCTTTTGAAATCATGGGCACACACACACACACACTCATTTTGCTTGCATACTTTAGACATTTATTAATATGTTAAGTACAAGGAAGGAAAATTTTAACAGATAAAAATCATAATTTTAGATATACTAAAAATCTTTTGCTTTGTTCTGAAGCTCTTATTTTCTATACAACTAAACTTTAAATAATTTTGTTCAGGTATAAAATAATTTGGATACATATCCTGTTTTAAACTAGTCTAAAATTTAAGAAGATTTACATACTTTTAGGTAATGATAGAAAGAAGCTTATTTTCCACTCACAGAAAATTAACGTATCTTAGGAATATACTATATATTCTCTATGTTTGACAAAACCTATATATGTATTTGTGTATGTGTCTACAGAGAGAATATTATGGGATTCACAAATATGGAGATCTACTTAGCACTTACAACAAAAAAGTATATATTGATAATGGTCTAGGCTCCTTTATTAATAGATTAATTTCACGAATATACCTAATTAAAATGAGTAATGAAATTTTGTTTTTTGCTTTTCAAATGAATTCACTTACATTTAAAAAAAATTATATTCTATCTTTCACATATTTCCTACAACATCAGTAGCATAGTGAAGGGAATTTCTCTAAGAATAAATTAAAATTATAAAACTATATGTTCTGTGTATAACAAGTAGAATATCATATTGATATTTATAAAGCCATTCCAATGTATCCAGGTATAATTTTATTTCTTGAAGTAAACTAAAGAATAATTTTAGTTTTCAAAATATTCTTGAAGAGCTTGTAATTTTACAAAAAATTGTTCAAACGAGGGGGTGTCAGGAAGACACAAGAAAATTATTTTAAGTCAAATGAGAAATATATTAAATAAATATGCTTGCAAACTTTTAGGAAAAAGAAAATGATGCAGAAGACTGCAAGGAGGCCATTTTGATTGAAGAAGCTACTGAAAATTCATATTGTCCTTTCCTGTGCCTCTAATTCATCACAGCATACCATTTCATGTGCTTGTGAAAAATACAGTCTTCCTTGCCACGTTAATGAAAGCTTGCTTGACTTGCTGATTTCTTAGGCTGTAAATAAAGGGGTTCATCATGGGGGTTACTGAGGTGTTTAGTATTGCCACTCCCTTGCTCAAGGACACTCTATCTTTTGCTGAGGGTTTAATGTACATAAAAATGCAGCTGCCATAAGAGATGAAGATAACAACCATGTGGGAAGAACATGTGGAAAAGGCCTTTGTCCTCTGACTAGTAGAAGGAATTCTCAAAATTGTTCTGATAATGTATATGTAGGACAGAAATATTAATGCCAAAGTGAACATTAGAGTAAACACAGCACAAGAAAATGCCATCACCTCTAAGAATTTTGTGTCTGAACAAGCAAGTTGCAGCAGGGGAAAATAATCACAGGTAAAATGGTCAATAATATTAGACCTACAGTAATCAAGCTTTAAGAGCAACATGAGTGCAGGGAATATGATTAAGAATGAAATCAGCCAAGAAGTAAAAACAAGCAGTGTGCAGACTCTTCGATTCATGATATTCAAGTAATGCAGAGGCTTGCAGATGGCCACATAGCGGTCATAGGACATGGCAGCCAGAAGGTAAAACTCTGTGACTCCCAAGAGAATGAAAAAAAATAACTGAACTATGCAATTATTAAAGGAAATGGTTTTATCTCCTGAAATAATGTTACCCAGAAACTTGGGTATACTGACAGTTGTAAATGAAATTTCTAATATGGAGAAATTTCTGAGGAAGAAATACATGGGGGTCTGCAGGTGGGAATCCAGCAGGGTGAGGGTGATAATGGTCAGATTCCCAGTGATGCTGAGCACGTAGGTGATGAGCAGGAAGACAAAGATTACAACCTGAAACTTTGGGTCATCTGTCAATCCCAGAAGAATAAACTCTGTTATTTCTGTATGGTTTCTCATTCTTCAGTTGCTTTCTTTTTTCCCCTGCCAGACCTATAAGAGAAAGTACAAAGAACAAACTTGAAGAGTTATCGATTAACAAATATCCAAGTACGGAGGTGGAGTTTGGTTGACATAGTATGCCATTTCTACTTCAAGGGGAAACTTAACACCACCCGATAATAACAGTGGTCCTTTAATTGCCACTCTTTTACAGGTGAAAACTCTTCACATAAGACAGGTTAAAAATTAAAGTTTGGTATCACAGTTGGAAGTGGTAGGGGAGGAATTTGAAACTAGACTTTTCTGACTCCACATAATATCTGTTATCTTTTAAAGACATGCCTACAAGTTTCCTCCCTAATCAGAACCACCTTTGTATCCTTGCACAAACTCCTATACAAGTTTCCTATTTATGTAAAAGTTTGATTACTCTGATAATTCTCAATATGGAGAAGATACTTTAAGTTTTTTTTTTTTTCTTGAGGTGGTGTCTCACTCTGTCACCCAGGCTGGAGTGCACTGGTGAGATCTTGGCTCACTACAACCTCTGCCTCCTGGGTTCAAGCGATTCTCCTGCCTCAGCCTCCTGAGTAGCTGGGATTACAGGCATGTGCCACCACACCCAGCTAATGTTTGTATTTTTAGTAGAGACGGGGTTTCGCCATGTTGGCCAGGCTGGTCTTGAACTCCTGACCTCCAGTGATCCACCACCTTGGCCTCCCAGAGTGCTGGGATTACAGGCATGAGCCACTGCACCCGGCCTAGTTTTTAAAAAGTGAGTGCTTTGTCCTTAGCCATTGTGAAAGTTGATTGTATGGATTGGGTTGGGTCATTTTTGTCATACCCAACCAACACAGGGTCAAGATGCCAGGGGGGAAAAAGCACACAGGGCACATGGCATTGCTCTAAGAAAGTAATTCTGTGTAAGCCTGACTGCTGAAGTTGCCTGCTGTAACCTGAAATCTGTGTTATCTAATAGCTGCTGAAATCACCTGCTGTGATCCTATGGGTAGTTTTACTCATTGCCTTAACTTACCAATCAAAACTTGGCAGCTCCCCTAAACCTTTCCAGTGTCAATGAACTTTCTTGAAGAGCAATATGTAACATTTCTCTTTTTTATACAGCTTCTAACCTTCTCTTCATTCTTTGGACATACTGAAAAACCACCTGGTCTGTGTGTATGCCTTGAATTGAAGTTTTTGGTTACCACCTAAGATGTTTTAAATTTTAGAGATATGTCTCTATATTTTATTTAACCTTAATGCCATCAATCAACTTTTGTGAATATTCAGATTTTCCAACTCCTATGTCCACTTTATTGAAAATCAGGAATACTTAAGCCATTACCATGAACAACTTCAGATGTTTGGAATACAGAAGAGGAAGAAGTATAGAATAATGTAAGCTGGAAGAGCCCAAAGCTGAAGTTTATTGCATGTGAATCAATATTTCATGATATTTCATGATATTTCAGCCTACCTATGTGTCATTTTATGACTTTTATTCCTGTAGAAGCCATTTTGCTTTCTAATTGAAATAAATAAGTAAATAATAAAATATTATTAATTTGAGAAGGATGCCCTCAGTTAAAGAGATAATAGATAAGTATTCTCCAAGAAGATTTGCTTAATTGGGTATTCATACTTTGAAATAGCAATTTTTAATTCTTTCTTTTTAAAAATAAAGTTCAACTGATATTGTCGTAAACATTTTCATAGAAACGAGTGAGGTTATCTAGTTTTGAATCCAACCTATTTACTACGTCTGAAAATCACTTAACACTTCTGTGTCTCAGTATCCTCACGTATAGTTTCTTCCACTGTATACAAGTCTATCTCAGAGTTTTTGTGAGCATTAAGTTAATATATTTAACTTAATAACTTTCATATAACTTAATATATATTAGCTTACTTATAAATTTTCTAAATTCTTTATAAATATATGTATTTGTATAATTTATATTTATATTTTCATATATTTATATAAATAAATTTATTATATATTGTATAACATATGTTTATAAAGCATTTAGAAAAATACTTAGCATTTAGCAAAAGCTGTATGAGGCTTTGTTCTATGGAGAAAGTATTTCCTAACCATTGAGGTGAAAATCTCTGGAAATGGGATGGTGTCCTGTCCAAAAGGTTATGTCTTAAATAAATAGTAATAATTATATTTGGCACCAAGAGAGTCACATGAGAACAATAACAACAAAGCAATAGGAAAAAAGTCACCAGGTTTCATAGTACCTGTCAAACATCCTAGGCAAGTAAATCTTTGCTCTTCCTTGTCTACATGGTGCTGACCTCTCCCACCACGGTATAGCTGCCTCTTTCACCTCATAACCACCACCACACTCCCCACCCCCCTCCCACACTCCACTTCTCTTATCTTCAACCAGGATTTGATCACTGTCATGTTCATAGCTTGTCAACATTGCTACTCACTGCCAGTTATTTTCTCTGCTCTTCATTAGTAATAACCCTTCTGAAAGTGATTGAAGCTTGCAGTAAATTATATGTGCATATATATTACGTATACATATGTGAGTGTGTGTATGTAATTATTTGTGTGTATATATGTGTATATATATGTGTGTGTATATATACGTGTGTGTGTGTGTGTGTATATATATATATATATATGTATATTAGCATTGTGGGTAATACATTGTAATGACATCCCAAATTACCTTTGTTCTTATTTCTACAACACTAGGTTTAATACCCATTGTGTGCATTGCATGAGACTATTATGCTCATTCTTCCCAACTCATCACACTTACAACAGGCTGAAATCTCCTGTTAACTCCTCTGTTACTCTGTGCATTCTTGAGAGTTAGAACGGGATTTTATCTTCAAAGCTATTTCAACATAATCCAGTATTTAGTATAGTTGTGGTAGGTTTAAAGGAAACACTCATCTAGTTAATTAATTAATTAATTAAAGTTGAGTTTGTTAGTGAATCACACACTGCCATCAGTGCAGTTTGCTATTTTATGCTGATATTCTAGCCTGGGTCTTACTTAGTTTTTCATCTTTGTTTTACAAGATGTATTTTCTTACATGTCTTACCTTGTGAGCTGTGTTTACATATTTGGATCAAGTTCACTGTATTGGCTAAATTGAAAACAAAAGATATGAAAAGGGAACCACATTTTATTGATACATAAATTGAAAGAAAACTTCATGAAACATTATTTCTGAATTACTGGGTTTAAATTTTTTTTTACAATTCATCCTTTCATTTCACTTTACTCCAGCTCCAGCAACATCACTCTTATTTCATCAGGGTTTATTTTTCATTAAAAGCATGAGCTTTTCGTAACACTTTGAAGTCACAAAATACATTCATACCAAATATACAAGATTTGGATCCAATCTGAAGATTCAATTTTATTCAACAACTTACTGACATGACAGACTCAAGTTTTAAAAAAATATATATTATATTATTACTAGTCTATAGTGAATAATGTATCAATGCACTGTATTATTCACCTTATTTCAACTGTTTTTGCATATCTGCTTTCCTCTTAAATTCTCTGCTAATTTTTTTTAACACTTTACTGAATAATAATACCATGACTCATTCTTTTGCTTCAGATGAAAGCTGTGAGGGAACATAGGAAAAGCTGTGAGGGAAGATACAAGTTGTTATTTGAAGGGTTCATGCGAGACTTCACACAAAAAATAGACACTTCTATAGCTGGTCTTCAAAGACTAGGGAAACAGGCTTAAAGAAACTCTAGTAGTATGTGATCCAATAACAAGAACTGGGTGTGGTATATCATGCTTTTATGTAGAAATGTTTATGAATGTTTAATGAATTGTATTCATTTGCCAATATAAAATAAGCTTGATAAAAATTATCACCATCCCTAGTCCTTTGAGAGGATTGAACCTCAATGTTTAGCAAGTTGCAATGAATTCCTAGAGAATCAAAAGATCTCAGGACGTATTCATACAGATAATGAGGAAAAGCTCCAAGCATTTAATTAATTATCTTGGATTTTTATATCTGAATGCAAATCCATATTTTCTCCTGGAAGAATATGGCTTAGGTTGTTTTCATTTCCTTCCACCATTTCAACAAAATTACTTACTTGTTTTCTAAAGATTCCTGCAACAAATTATTTGAGCCATTTAAAATGAAAATTAAGGGTGATATTTAATATTTACTAAATAAAATGGTTACAAAGCATCTTCAGAGCTTTCTAGAAACAACCCTATATTTTGCTCTGCCATCAAGTAAATATTAACGATGAACCTTTAAATAAATTAGGTTAAATATTGGCAACTATTTGATGTGCCTGGTAAGAAAGGGACTATCAGAGACTAAATCAGTTTGAAGAATCTAGGTATGTGCTTTTAAGAGACAGAGATAAGGGACCGACTGGCTCTATTTTATTACTGTGTGTGTGTGTGTGTGTGTGTGTGTGTGTGTACTTTTTAATAAGGTATTAAATTACACTGAGTTGAGACCTCCCTTAGTAATGCAAATACTTTGAAAATCTAGTTTTTAAATTTTTCTGTTTACTCAGTTCTTTCTTCTTCACCTTAATAGAGATCACTGAAAAAATTTTGCAGAGCATATCTTCAAAAACTATATTACTCGTATCACTCTTTATTTTTCAACTTTAGAGCTTAGGTTAATACACTAATGAAAAAGAAAATTATTTAGCTCAATGTTTTGGGCAATATATAGCTCAGTTTTATAATTATGCTGAAATACACTTTGGTACTGCTCGGTTATTCTAGGCTGTGGGCCATGACACAAGGGTAACTTTGAGAAATTCTGTAGGCCTGAATGAAACAGTGGCTCTTCAGGAAAATTCATTGAGTGCTTGAAATAATTATTTTATTAAATTTGTTTTTTACTGTTTTTACAATAATTTTAGATGACTATTTCCCTGGAGAAATAGGAATAATTTATATTTCTTCCTTTCGATAATGATGGGCAGGTTTAATTCTCAACCTTCATACAAGTGTGTATAGAAGCAAATCAAGGGAAAAGAGGTGTCACCAAATCACACTTAATTTCATAAATAGTAACACTCATTTCTGTAAAGGTTTCTGGAAAATAAACACTCATAACCTCATTCCTTCAGTTCATTAACTAGCCATTTATAATTTTAACAAGATAGGAAAAGGACATAAATTAACAGAAAACTGTGGTATTAACACACTGTTAATTTCTTATTTATGACCTATAAGGCCAATTTATTATCACAGAAAGTATATAGGCTTTAATGTTAGAGAGATATGAATGAAACATTTAATGGATTTGTGACTTTGGGTGAGTTACTTAATGTCTTTAAACTTCAGTTTTCTCTGTTTAAAACAGAGTTGAAATTTCAAGGATGTTTTTGGGAATTAATTGAAATACTATAAATAAGTGTTCCATAAATCATGCAGCATTTAGTAGGCTCTAGGAATAGTTATATTATTTATTTTTCCTTTACTGGAAATTAATTTGGGAAAAATATTCATTGTAGTTGTGATTTATTAAAGGCAGTATCTATTCTGAACTAGGGACTTTTTTTCTTTATCTCATTTAGACTTTATAACATAACTGAAGTTTTTATCCTTACTCCCAAGAGCTGAGGCTCAGAGAAATTATATAACTTAATTCAAATAGCTAGCACACATTAATTATAATCTCAGACTACTTAGCCTGTTCTCTTAAGCACAGTGCTATATGGCTATATTTGATTAAAAACACAGAGACAGAGATAGTAATTTCCTGCTTTTAATTATTAGAGAATGAATAAACTGGTGTAATAGGACATGCCAATCCTTTTTATACATTTTAATATGTCACGTTTCAAAGTATAACACCTATTTACTTTGATTAAAAGTTGAGCTGTTAAGTAATGATTCAATGCTATGATTTGAGAGACTTCCATTGCCTTCCATAGGTTTTACTTACCTCTGATTTTCATATAGTTTCACTAACATTCAGAATGGCTGGAATAGTAGAAATATTAGCAAATGCCATTGCTATCCAGTAAAACCAAAATTTCTGAAAACATTCACTTTCTCATTGAACAAATTTTCTTCCTATTTTCAATATTTTGTCTTAATTTTCCCATTTTATCCAGAGGGGATATGTCTCTTTGATAGTAGAGAGTGAGAAAGGAGCAAAAATATAAAATAGGGAAAGTATCTGAAAGTGTTTTAGAACGGTCTGGCATGGTTTCCACACAGATATTAGATGCCATGAGGTACTTAATGTTTTATCTAGTCTCTCTGCCACTGGCTCAAGGGGACTAATTCAGTGAATCAAAATTGCCAGAAGACAAATGTACACAAAACACTAAGGAATATAAAACATAATACACATTAGTATTTAAATTGGAAAAGGAAGCTTGGGACACAGTATCCAATGAGACAGAAAAGAAAATAACAACAAACAAACAATACTAAGTGTGAAGGTTTTTTTCCCTTGACATTATATGGCATATAGAGATAGCTATCAAATACCTTATAGCATACGTAAGCGGCATTTAGTGATCACCATTAAATAAGTGTCATCAACTTAACCTAGTATCCATTGGCATCAGAAAGCATGAAATGAGCTCAGTTTATTGCATATTTGTGTATAATAAAGACAGAAATTCCTGGAAGTCATATTTGTGAAACAATGCAGGAAATATGAGAAATACCCTTTCAGAATAATCTTTACAATTATTAGTGACTTTGAGTAACTTTGAATGAGAAAATTGTTGTTCTGCTGGGAAGTGATGAAGTGGTCCTCAAACTTCTAGAAACTTCTACTTCTACAGGGAGTGACTTTATGATTTAGTTGGGACTCTTTAAAATAAATGAGTACCTCCCCACACTCATCTCACTAATAGACTCTTTTCAATATTCAGATTAAAGTGTGACCGAGGAATTAGTATTAAAAGAAAAGCAAAACAAAACCTCCAGGTGATTCTGAGGTATGGGAAAGTTTGTCAAATAGTGACCTAATGGACCTCCAGGGTCCTTTTTATTTTTCAAAAAGATGACACATTTATATATATATTTTTTCTAATTTACTTTCTTGTTTTTAAGAATACCTGTGTTGCTGGATCAAAGGACCTAGAACTTATGGCAGGTGGCATGTAGGAAGATTTCTCAGTCCTGACTTTGTATAATATTAATAGCAAGTTTTTCTTGAGGTTCAAGCTGAAGATTCAGTCTAAGATTCTCTTTTGATTCTAATAAGGAAGAGGCATAAGAAACTTAGAAAAAAATAGATATACTTGTCGAGTGTATTCAGATACTTGAATAAATCTACATATACTGTGAAGCATTTTTTGTAATTATGCTTTCCTCAAAGCTTCCTTTAAAAGAACAAAGAACTTTCTTTTTTCTTTTGAAAAGAACTTTCAAAATATTTCAATGAGGCTTTTTTGGGAACAAGCTGAATATCAAGAGAGGTACTTGTTTTTTTTAAAACCGTAAATTTTTCTGAATATAGGTTTTAAAATTTAGCAAAAGTTTTTCTTTTTTTCTTGCTCATTTTCTTATATATCAATTATTTATTGAGTCCTTTCTCTTTCCCATGTGTTACATATTTCATTTAATTTATATATATCATTTAATTTATTCCTTACAACAGAAATTCTGTGAAGCAGATGATCCAAACCATATTTTGTTGATGGGCAAACAGAGGCTCATGGAATTTAAACAATTTGCCCAAGATTACTCAGCCAGTGAGTGGCAGAGCATGAATTAAAAACTAGATTTATGTAAATGAAAACACCATCCTTTTTTTAAAATTCTCTTTCTTTTTTTTAAATTTTATTATTATTATACTCTAAGTTTTAGGGTACATGTGCATAATGTGCAGGTTTGTTACATATGTATACATGTGCCATGTTGTGCTGCACCCATTAACTCGTCATTTAGCATTAGGTATATCTCCTAATGCTATCGCTCCCCCCTCCCCCCACCCCACAACAGTCCCCGGAGTGTGATGTTCCCCTTCCTGTGTCCATGTGTTCTCATTGTTCAATTCCCACCTATGAGTGAGAACATGTGGTGTTTGGTTTTTTGTCCTTGCGATAGTTTACTGAGAATGATGTTTTCCAGTTTCATCCATGTCCCTACAAAGGATATGAACTCATCATTTTTTATGGCTGCATAGTATTCCATGGTGTATATGTGCCACATTTTCTTAATCCAGTCTATCGTTGTTGGACATTTGGGTTGGTTCCAAGTCTTTGCTATTGTGAATAGTGCCACAATAAACATACGTGTGCACGTGTCTTTATAGCAGCATGATTTATAATCCTTTGGGTATATACCCAGTAATGGGATGGCTGGGTCAAGTGGTATTTCTAGTTCTAGATCCCTGAGGAATCGCCACACTGACTTCCACAACGGTTGAACTAATTTACAGTCCCACCAACAGTGTAAAAGTGTTCCTATTTCTCCACATCCTCTCCAGCACCTGTTGTTTCCTGACTTTTTAATGATGGCCATTCTAACTGGTGTGAGATGGTATCTCATTGTGGTTTTGATTTGCATTTCTCTGATGGCCAGTGATGATGAGTATTTTTTCATGTGTTTTTTGGCTGCATAAATGTCTTCTTTTGAGAAATGTCTGTTCATATCCTTCGCCCACTTTTTGATGGGTTGTTTTTTTCTTGTAAATTTGAGTACACTGTAGATTCTGGATATTAGCCCTTTGTCAGATGAGTAGGTTGCGAAAATTTTCTCCCATTCTGTAGGTTGCCTGTTCACTCTGATGGTAGTTTCTTTTGCTGTGCAGAAGCTCTTCAGTTTAATTAGATCCCATTCATCAATTTTGGCTTTTGTTGCCATTGCTTTTGGTGTTTTAGACATGAAGTCCTTGCCCATGCCTATGTCCTGAATGGTATTGCCTAGGTTTTCTTCTAGGGTTTTTATGCTTTTAGGTCTAACATGTAAGTCTTTAATCCATGTTGAGTTAATTTTTGTGTAAGGAAAACACCATGCTTTTAACTAATAAAACTTTGACTTCATAAAAAATTCATAACAGAAGCCAAATCAGTTTCATTTTTCTGACTATATTGTACTTTTAATTTTATGAAAATTTCTAAATAAAACTATGTAACTTCAAATATATTAAGTTTCTAGACTGAAAAAAACTTCTCTTTTGTTAATTCAGAAATTAAATGTAGTAATAAAACCATAGAATTATAAAATTTATTTTTTCCACTTGAATTTAATGTTTTAGATATCTTAAAAATTATTAATGTTTTATCTCTGTGCCTCTTTAGTATTTAATATTAAGCATTAATAGTTAGAAAAATACAAAAACCAGAACCCATGCAATACAGAATTTCCACCCCCTCCCCAACTTATTTGCATTACTGTCTTGTGCTTTGTTAACAATATATAGAGGGAAAAACATTTCTTGTTGGGGAAGTTAATCTTATACTTAACCATAGTGTTCCTATATAAACAAAATAATTCATATGTCTATGACAGTAAAAAGAAAAGGCTTGCTGCAGTTTGGGTGCCAAAAAAGGGAGCCACCAGCATTCAGACACTAATAGTAAATGAAGGACATGGAGGCTGAACAATATGTGGTTAATGTAGGGGATACGAGTCTGATTTATTATTTTGAATGACATTCTCAAGACTAGTGGTTCATTCTACCTCATTAAACTGTAACCCCATGTTTCCTAATGCCTTTTATGTCACAGAATGGTTTAAGAACCAAATTAACTGCATTAATTTTCTTGTAGTGGGGAAAAGAATTGACCTATGTTTTCACTCAGTTTTCCATTCTTAGAGCACAAGGAACTTTGTGTTTGTTTATTTATTTATTTCACTAACATGTATGTTTTTAAGATGTTTGTGTCATTATAAATATTGCTTTTCACACTCAATTTTGTATAATCTTCACAGGTGCCTCCCATTTGGCAGAGGAGGACTTCTGAGGTATCGAAAGTGTAGATGGTTATCTTAGATTCTTTCATACTGAAAGATGTAAAATTTGGATGCATCCCAGATGACTCCAAAGCTCTTCACAAATGGCATAAAATGACTGATAATTTACTGCTGGAAATATCTCGTGCCCATTCAAATTTCTCACATAATACTAAAACTAAATAGACGAGAAAAACCTAAATAACCTTATTTTGATTGTACTTTGGTTGCTTCTAAATGTAAAACTATTCTATCAGATGCACTGCCAAGAAAACTCCAATTTGTATCAGCATTTTTTTGTTTGTTTTTTTCCGTTGGCAACTTCAGGGACCAAAAGTTGACCAGGCTTCGTTATAATCCACTCATTTTCTCAGATAGGTCTTGGCTATGAAGAGTGAGCTGAACAGGAATTACTCAGAGGTGACAGAGTTTATTCTGCTGGGATTCAGAACATCACCAGAAGTACAGATTCTCTTATTCTTCCTGTTCTTGCTTATCTACATGGTCATTGTGTTGAGAAATCTCAGCATGTTAGTTATCATTGAAATAGACTCCAGACTTCACACACCTAGTATTTCTTTCTCAGAAATTTGTCCTATTTGGATCTCCGCTACTCCACAGTCATTGCTCCCAAAACTGACTACTTTATTGTCCAAGGAAAAGAAGATTTCTTACAATGGTTGTGCAACACAGTTGTTTTTCTTTGCTCTCTTTCTTGGGACTGAAGGTTTTTTTCTGGCTGTGATGGCCTATGATCGCTTCTTAGCTTTTGTTCACCTTTCTTCTATACTGTATGTACGTCTCAGCAAGCTTGTGTTTGTTTGGTGGTTGGCTCCTCTATCTGTGGATGCATCAACTCCATGATACAAACAGGTTTCACCTTCAGTTTGCATTTCTGTGGAGAAAACAGATTGGAGCACTTTTTCTGTGATGTCCCAGTCATGATCAAGATCTCATGTACTGACATCCTTGTGAATGAGTTAGTACTGTTTATTCTCTCTGCTCTCATCATCACCACCACAACTGTCATTCTGGTTTCCTATGCACCTATCCTCTCCACTGTCCTGAAGATTCCCTCAACCCACGGCAGAAGTAAGACTTTCTCCACTTGCAGCTCTCACGTCACTGTGGTGAGTTTATTCTATGGAACTGTATTCTTCATGTATGCCCAACCTGGGGCCATCTCCTCACCAAAGAGCAAGGTTATAGCTGTATTCTACACTCTTGTCATCCCTATGTTAAATATCTGATTTATAGTCTAAGAAATAGGTGCAAAACGCTTTGAAAAGGATATTGATAAGAAAAATATCTTTTCATTGACCTCTAGCCATCTATAAAACTATAGAAGCAACTAAGAGCAATACTATCAGTAATTTATTATAGAATAGTTTCAAAGAAAGACATCTGAAAGTATGGAGATGAAAGTTTATTTTCATGTTTTGACCATCACCAGATCCTTTTAAAAATGAATTAAAGGCCAGGCGTGGTGGCTCATGCCTGTAATCCCAGCCCTTAGGGAGGCCGAGGCGGGTGGATCACAAGGTCAGGAGATCGAGACCATCCTGGCCAACATGGTGAAACCCCGTCTCTACTAAAAATACAAAAAATTAGCTGGGCATGGTGGCACGCGCCTGTAGTCCCAGCTACTCAGGAGGCTGAGGCAGGAGAATCACTTGAACCCACGAGGTGGAGGTTGCAGTGAGCCGAGATTTTGCCACTGCACTCCATCCTGGCGACAGAGCAAGACTCTGTCTCAAAACAAACAAACAAACAAACAAACAAACAAAAAAAGAACTAAAAATCAATACAGATTTTTCATATTTAAACATAATTATTTTATAGTGTGCTGTCTAGGTATTCCATAGTTTGTTATTCTTGCTTCATTGGCTTAGTTGTACTCAAAACTGCAACTGAAATACAGTATTCACAAATTAATACATAAATACACATTAAGGTTGTTAATAACATATCCATATATGTATGAATATCTACATATTAATCTATCTGTTGGAGAGGGAAAAAGAGAAACACTACTTAATGTTTTTCATATTTGTTTAATCTAGATCATAATCAAGTTGGCTATTGTCCAATTTTTGCAAATGAGAATTAGAAATGCTATGGTACTCTAAATTATATAATGTAAATTATTGGCTTTGCCAAACAATTATACAAAGGAGCAAGGCTAAATATTATCCCAGTAATATTGCTAAAGCATCCAACTATATTGATTTCATCCAGAAGAAAAATAAATAAATAAATAAATAAATAAATAAATGTGATATAGTTGCTGTAAAACTATCTTGTCATGGGGGTCAATAATAAATGTTTGATAAATAATCAGTGTAATTTATGCTTATTGATCTATTAAGTTTTATTTATGCTCTTGCATCACTTATAATTTATATATTGATTTGAAGATTTTTATTTTATTCTAGATTTGAACAATTATTACTATGTGTAAAATATTTTCTTAGAGATTAATAATAAAAATATTAACATAGTAAAGCCAAATAACCAAATCATAAATTTTAATTGACATAATAAAAGAAAATATTAATATCCTAAATTTTATTTCCTAATAATTTAATCCTTTCTATGTCTGTGGTTATATATACTTTTTATTTTTAATCCTGAGAATTTTATTTTTGTCCCTTAATTAAATTTGCCAATGGTTTGACTTCATACCATTAGAATTATGAGTTCTATATCATTATTTTCAAAGTAGTTGATGATGTAATATCTAGTTATTACATAAGTTTGTGTTTTTATTTTGCTTAAATATATTCAGAATTGCAACATATAACATCATAATTATGTTAATACAAACATTAAAGTTAATATATCTGCATATGTATCTGTACATTCATGTAATTATTTTATGTTTTGAAGAGTTTTTGTTTTATTAGCCATCTTTTTTCTGCATTTAAATGTTAAATGCTTAGTATCTTATTTACAGGTTTTAATTTAATGAATTATGTTTAAAAGTTTTGAATAGTTTTCAATGTAATTTATTTTAATTTTTATTATTGTATATATAACATTTTGTTAATTTTAATGTTCATTTTCACCTATGGATTATTTAGTTAAGGTTTCTTATTTCAATATAGTTGTTTTATTTAGACAATAACTTTTTATTGTTGATTTTTCATTTTGTTATCTTAAGTTTAGAGAATTTAAACTCAAAAAACCTATTTGGTGAAATTTACACTTATAATGCTTGCTTGACAAGATATTATGGTTTGTAAATATTCCATGAATTTAAGCAAAGGATGCCTATTTGCTTACATATTATCAAATTGAAACTTACAATGTATTAGATATAATAAAAGTTGATCACTATGGGTAAGTTGTTATACCAGATAGACATTAATGGTTGAATATTAAAAATGCAGTCACATTCATTTTATTAACTAAATAAAAGATTTTTAAAAATTATTTTCTCAGAAGCTGTAGAAAGAGCATTTGACAAATTTTAACATTATCAAAAAACTTAGTAACCTTAGAAAATAACTAAGCTTCATTAACCTAATAAAGTAGGTGTATACAAACAGAATAAACACATATTTAAAATGGGAAAATAATAGAAGCATTTTCTTTAAAATTAGGAAAAAGACGGCTGGGCATGGTGGCTCACCCCCTGTAATCCCAGCACTTTGGGAGGCCGAGATGGGTGGATCACGAGGTCAGGAGATTGAGATCATCCTGGCTAACACGGTGAAACCCCACCTCTACTAAAAATACAAAAAAAATTAGCTGGGCGTGGTGGTGGGCACCTGTAGTCCTAGCTACTCGGGAGGCTGAGGCAGGAGAATGGTGTGAACCCGGGAGGCAGAGCTTGCAGTGAGCCGAGATTGCGCCACTGCACTCCAGCCTGGGCGACTGAGTGAGACTCTGTCTCAAAAAAAAAAAAAAAAATTAGGAAAAAGACAAGATGTCTATTATTTTTGATGCAGTTCAACATTTTATCAGAAGTCTAGCCAGTGCAATACGATAATAATAAAAATTAAAAGTATAAGGGATCAAATGTGAGATTAAACTGTCATTTACATGATAATTTAAAGAAGAGTTTATACATTGAGTACACATGGACACAAAGAAGTAACAATAGACAACAGGGCTACTTGAGGGTGAAGTGGGGAGGAGGGTTAGGATTGCAAAACTACCTATTGGGTACCATGCTTATTACCTGGGCGACTAGATAACCTGTACACCAAACCCCCGTGATGTGTAATTTATCTTTATAACAAACCTGCACATATACCCCTGAAACTAAAATAAAAACTAGTAAAAAAAGATAAAGAAGAGTTTATAAAGATGTTTTGGTTAATGTACAAAAATCAATTGCATATGTTTACACAATAGCAGTAAACAAGTACGATGTTTAATTTAAAAGATTATACCATTTACATGTGTATCAGAGATTATCAACTATTTAGGGATAATTTAGTAAAAGATGTATAAGACCTCTACGTGGAAAATTATAAAATTCTTTATACCATGCAATAATTTTTTTTTTTTTGGAGGCGGAGTTTTGTTCTGTTCCCTAGGCTGGAGTACAATGGCATGATCTTGGCTCACTGCAACCTCTGTCTCCCAGGTTCAAGCAATTCTCCTGCCTCAGCCTCCCGAGTAGCTAGAATTACAGGCACGTGCCACCACGCCCGGTTAATTTTTGTATTTGTAGTAGAGGTGGGGTTTCACTATGTGGGCCAGGCTTGTCTTGAACTCCTGACCTCAAGTGACCTGCTGGCCTAGGCCTCTCAAAGTGTTGAGATTACAGGCATGAGCCACCGCACCCGGCCTATATCATGCAATACTTTTATTGTTGAAAAATTACAAAGTGCATCAACCATGCAAGAAAAGATAGGTACATGTAAATACAGTAGAATTAAGTATTGTTTCCTCCAGAAGGATGTTTTGTAAAAAGTAAAAGTACAAAATACAAGCCAAAAGAATCAAACAAGATTATATACTAAGTGCCTACAGATCTATAATAATGTCTAATCAATTATATGAAATGGGTAAAATTGATTAACACACATTTTATAGAAGAGCAAACAATAAAATTTATTGGGTTGTTTTTAATAAAAGAAATGGAAATTAAGATTGTAATAAAATTCCATTTTACACCCATTCAATTTGAAATAAATAAAAAAGTCTAATGATGCCAATGTTGGAGAGTATATGGTCAATAGCACACATTCTTAACAGGGGCACTATTGCTTGTAAGGGTGAAAAATTGCTTCTTGTATGTGGTAGAAAAATCTTACTCTCTTTATAATTTCTTAGAAATCATATCTTTTAAAATTTATACATACAAATAAATATAAAAATTCTACATATAATAGATGAACAGTTATACAGTGATCTATGGTATTAACATTATATAATGATGACTAGAAAAAAATGTACAAATTATGAAAATTTTTTTCATAATTTCTCATTGTCATTGGGGGGATAATGAAAAAATAAGATTGTATCTACAGGTGGTCTACAGACTTCATTTCACATTGCATTTGTAAATAAATGAAAATAATTAGAGAACATGTTTGTCATTATCTCCTGTAGTGGGACATATATGTCTTATAACCCAGAAATTCCTCTCTTGAGCAGACTATCTTACACATATACTGGAGAGAGACTATCTTACACATATACTGGAGAAGATATATATAAGAATGTCTATAAAAGCATAGTGAACAAAATAAAAATTTCAGAAATAAATCAAATGCTTATCAATGGGATTGTTCATTGATTAAAAAATGGTGTATTTACACAATAGAATATTATGAGACAAGTAACAGATACACCCCAAGCAATTGAATCTAAGCAATAACATATTAACGAGAAAAAGTAAGTCCCAAAAGATCATATAAGAATGCTTCTAAAAAACACTGAAGTCCATACTTTATTCGAATTTCATAGTTTTTTCCTTAAAGTTCTTTTTCTGCCCCAGGAACTCTTCCAGGACATCACGTTGCATTTCATTGTCATGTGTCTTAGCCTCCACTGGACTGTGACAGTTTCTCAGATGTCTTTGTTTTTAATGACCTTGGCAGTTTTGAGGAGTAATGGTCAGGTATTACAGAATGCCGCTCTGTTGGGCTTTATCTGATGGTTTCTCATGGTTAGACTGTGGTTATGACTTTTTGGATGACTACTGAGGTGAAATGTCATTATCAACACATCATATCAAGGATACACACTATCAAATATAACTTATCCTTAATGATGTTAACCTTGATTACCGGCTGAGGTAGTGTTTATCAGGTTTCTCTTCTATAGAATTGCGTTCTTTCCATTTCTATACCATCCTCTTTACAAGCAAACTACTAAGTGTAGCTCACACTTAGAGTGTGGGTAATTAAGCTCTCCGTATTGAGGAGGAAATACATAAATATATTGTATGAAATGCTGTATGTGATACAAATAAGATAAACATATCTAAAATAAAAACAATTAGCAACGTATACATATGCAAACTATATTAAATTATAACAACTGAATGATTCACATGGGAATCAGAATGTTATCTTGGTTGGGAGGATATAGGTGTATGGAAAGAGAGGGAACCACAGGGTTAGATATCAGTTATGGTTAATGTTCATATGTGGTCCAAAGATGATAGTGTAACATGAAACAAGAATAATTATTTTTTCTGCACATTAGAAAGCCAAATATATTAAAACTGTAATGTAGTATCCTTCTGTGTATGCTTTATGATTTTCCCAGAATCTTACCTATTATTAATATTTTTGCTTCTACTTTTTTGTTTGAATTTTGTTTTCCTTTTAGCTCTTGTAACCATTTTTACTTTTGATATTTGTTTAGTTATTTTTCTTCCTACTTGGCTCATTTTTGCTATTATTAGTTTCTTCCAGAGGTTTTTTTTTTCTTTTGGTTTGTAGATTTTTTTATGGATGTTTCTTCAGTTAGTACTTCATTAATATTTGAGAATAAAGCAATGCAGTTCTAATTAATTTGCATTTCCTTAACTTTGATATTGAATATATGTGTATATTGAAAATTATATATTCACTTTTATGACATGTATGTTCAAATTGTTTATGTCAAATTTCATTGTCTTGTTCATTTTCTATTTGTTGAGATTTAAAAATTCTAAATGATGTTTTTAATAAGGTATGTGATTTGCAAGTATTTTATCTGAATATGTTGTTTTTTGCTTATCATAGCAAAGTATTTCAAAGATAAGTTCTTAATTTTAATGAAGTTCAATTTATCATGTTTTTATTTATTGATTGTTCTATGGTGAGTTATCTAAGAAATCCTTGTCTAACTCAAGGTCGTAAACATTTTCTTTTGTTTCTGATTTGGGTGTGTCCCCACCCAAATCTCATCTTGAATTGTAACTCCCACAATTTCCACATGTCATGGTAGGGATCCAATGGAAGGTAATTGAATCATGGGGGTGGGTCTTTCCTGTGCTGTTCTCCTGATAGTGAATAAGTCTCATGAGATCTGGTGGTTTTACAAAGAAGAGTTCCCCTGTACAAGCTCTGTCTCTCTGCCTGCCACCATCCATGTAAGATGTGACTTGCTCCTCTTTGCCTTCCACCATGATTGTGAGGCCTCCCCAGCCATGTGGAACTGTGAGTCCATTAAAACTCTATCCTTTATAAATTACCCAGCCTGAGGTATGTCTTTATTAACAGTGTGAGCACAGACTAATACTGTAAGTTGGTACCAGAAGTAGGGCACTGCTATAAAGACATCCAAAAATGTGAAAATGACTTTGGAACTGTGTAACAGGCAGAGTTTGGAACAATTTGGAGGGGTCAGAAGAAGACAGGAAAATGTCGAAAAGTTGGAACTTCCTAGAGACTTGTTGAATGGCTTTTACCAAAATGCTGATAATGATATGGATGATGAAATCTAGGCTGAGGTGGTCTCAGATGGAGAGGAGGAACTTGTTGGGAACTGGAGTAAAGGCTACTCTTGCTACTCTTGCTATGTTTTATGTAGTGAAAGTATGAATACCTTTCTGTTTTTTTTGCAAGTGGGTATTCAATTGATTCAGCACTATTGGTTGAAAGGTTATCTTTTTTTTGTTTTTTGTTTTTTTTTACTAAAAAATTTTAGTGGACTGTCTCTTCCTTTGGTCTATTTGTGTCTCTTGATGTAAATTTCACACTATCTTAATTATTGTAGCTTTTTAAGTTCTCTTAAAATCAAGAGGTTTGATGCCTTCTATTTTGTTCTTTTTGAAATCATTTTGGCTATCTTGGTTGTTTGCATATGTATGTAATATTTTGGATAAATTTTTAAATTTCTACCAAAAAGATCTACCAAAAAGAGGGTCCCCTTATCTTCCTTGAATCTCTGACACACCCCATAAGTGTTTATATCAGATGCTTTTGTGCAGATGAGGTAACCTGCCTAGGGTCTTGTCTGGGCATGCCTGCCATAAACTGAGGGCCTGCCTGGGCACTGGCAGAATGGGTGGAGCCACTGGGAATTCGTGCCTTATGTAGTGAGGAGGGGGCTGGCCTCTTCAGCTTGAGTGTGGTGGCCTGGTATTCAATGAGGTGTGAGCCTGTTGGCAGGACCCCCTTTTTCTCGGCTGAGAGTTTTCTTTTTGCCTAATAAATCTGCCCTCCTCACCCTTCAAAGTGTCCATGTGCCTAATTTTTCCTGGTTGTGAGGCAAGAACGTGGATTTTAGCTAAACTAAGGGGCAAAATATTCCACATTATTTTGGTGGCCTATATGGGGACATGAGGAAGGGTGAATCAAATGCAGAATCCCCCACAAAACCTCTTTCCCTTTTGTTTCTCAGCTTTTTCTTGCCCTCAGATATCTTCCGAAGGTAGAGAAAACTGTGACACTCCACTTCCGTTGCCTTGGGGATTGGGAATGTCAACCTCAGTCCAACCCAGTCTTTTCTATGGCATTTTCCTTCTTTTGGGGGGGATTGTAATTGCACCTATGTTTTCTTTTACAATATTGGGGGTGTTCCACCCCCACCCCAATGGTCACAGGCATGCATGCAAGACAGATAGGTGAGTGGTGACTCCCTGCCCACCTCCCCTCACAGCTGGGGCTGGGGCACCTGGCCCAAGGGCTCCACACAGCAGGCTGGCCAGCATTCCCAGCAGCATTGAAAAGTTTCTCTCCAGTCCAACAGCAAGTAAAATGTCTCTGCCTGTTGGAGGAACACATTTGCATAAGAATAGGAGATTCTTCCCCCAGGTGTCTTTCCAGCTCTGTACTTAAGATGTTTTATTTTCTTTTCTTCACCCCATCAGCACTTAACACATCCCTGCACTTTAAGCTGTATTTTTTCTTTTCTCCACCAGGTCAGGAGTTGGTGGGTTGGTGTGAAAGTAGTTGTGTTATTTGACATTACTTATCATGATGGGGACCATGAATGCTTTTGCACCAACCTAATAACACGCTCCTGCAAGTGGAAGGGGCTTCTCTATGCCAGAGGCTTTTTTTCCTTTGAGAAGATATTATACTAGGCCAGGACCCAGTTCACAAGACACCCTTTTCTCTCCCTTGTTGGAGGAGGACTCAGTTCCACAGCTTCACCTTAGCATTTGGCTTGTAAAGTGTCCACACAACCCGCCGAAGCAATTCTTTTGTCCCAAACTCAATTCCAAGCTTTGAGTCGAAGCCCTAGGAAAGAAAACTCAATCTGGGGTATAGTGTTGAATAATATTCTATTGTCTAAATGTGCTACACTTTCTTTATCCATTCACCTACTGAAGAGCATCTTGATTTCTTCTGTTTTGGTAATTATGAAAAAGGTGTTACAGATATCAAGGCATAGGTTTTTGTGTGGATATAAGTTTTCAACTCTTTTGGGTGAATACCACACAGTGTAATGGCTGGGTCATATTGTAATAGTAAATTTAGTTTTGTAAGACAAGGCTAACCTGTCTTTCAAAGTGGCCGTGCCATTTTGCATTTCCATAAAAGATAAATGAACATGCTTGTTGCCCTATATCCTCACCAGTATTTTGCATTGCCAATGCTCTGGATTTTGGCCATTCTAGTAGACGTGTAGTAGTATCATGTTATTTTAGTTTGCATTGCCCTCATGACATTTGATGCAGAGCATCTTTTCATATGCTTATTTGACATTTGGCTATTTTTTGTGTGTCTGTTTAGCTATGTGGCCTATTTTTAATATTGAGTTATTTGCTTTCATATTGTTGAGTTTTAAGAGTTGTTTGTATATTTTGGTAGCAGTCCTTTATCAGATATGACTTTGCAAAAATTTCCTTTCAGCCTGTGGCTTGTCTTTTTATTTTGCTGACTTTTTTTTTTTTAACTGTACAAAGCTTACACATTAGTCAGATTTATTACTAAATATTTAATGTTTTGAATCTATTAAGTGGTGTATTTTTAGAAGAACCCAGTTATACTCTAACTCTCCCAGAGTTATATTAGAAATAATATATAACACTCCCAGAGATATATTAGAAATAATATATCTAAACTCATCATGAGGCCAACATTACTTTGAAAACATATCCATCTCTCATGAATATAGATACAACAATTCTTAATAAAATTTCAGAAAATCAAATCTGCAAATATAAAAAGAGGAAACATTAATGTTACCACATTATAAGAAATCAATGTAATTCACAAGGCTACGCTAGATTCAAAATATGGAGAAGTATATGTAAATTCTACCTCTTTGTAAGGATGAGCTGGCAAATATCAGAGTGACATTTGCAATTAATCACCAGATAGTATCCCCCTGTTGAAGGATGTGAAGTAACTAACATACTAGAAGGGGCAGGTTGATGAATATAGAGGCATTGTATAATCTCCACCCTTTTTCCTTAATACTTCAGTTTTTTGAAAGAAATAAACTTACAGCTTATTCAGGTTGCATTTGTTTTGTGATTTATGATCCTCATAATTTTCAAGAACAATCTTTATAAATATGCTATTTCTGTGTGGATCCTTCCTCCACTCCTTGATGCTGGATACTTCTCCCACACCATAGAAGATTTGAGATTTACTTCCCAGAAAGTGTAAAGCAGAGGGTTTCTAGACTTGGAGACATAATGTACAGAAGATGAGTGGTTTTATACCAAAACTATGTGATTAAATTCCATATTCTGAACATATGTGAGATGTCCCAGGACTCCTCCCTCATTTGTCAATTTTTGCTTCATATATTTTAATGGTCTGTGATTAAGTGTGTGAATGTTTATAATTGTTTTATCTTCTTGCGGTATTAAAATTTTATTGATATGTCCTTTTTTTGTTATTTTTAAAAATTTAATGTCTATTTTTCCGATGTTAGTGGAGCCACTCCTGCCTTCTTCTGATTACTTTTCTATCCTTTCACTTTTAATCTATTTCTCTCTTTAGATCTAAAGTGAGTTCCTTGTAGGAAAGTATATAGTTGTGAACCATGCCTCAAGGGGTTAAAAAAATTAATAAAATCTTGGGCTTACCGCATAGCATATAAGAAAAGAAACAACTTACTAAAACTGTGCCCCAAAAGTAAGAAACTAGTAATTAATAGAAATTACTGAGTTTTCAGGATAGCAGATAAGAAAATAAACAACTTGATGAAATGCTGAAACTCTCTCCAATGTAAGAAAAAGAAAAAAACTTGCTGAAGTCAGTTGGAACCAAGATGGCTGTATTAGTCCATTTTCACGCTGCTCATAAAAACATACTTGAGATGGGGTAATTTATAAAGAAAAAGAGGTTTGATGGACTCACAGTCTCAGTCTCACAGTTCCATATGGCTGGGGCGGCATCACAATCATGGTGGAAGGCGAAAGGCACAAGCAAGCAAAAGTGGTTTCTCCATTATAAAACCATCAGATCTCATGAGACTTATTCACTACCACAAGAACAGTATGGGGGAAGCGCCCCCACAATTCAATTATCTCCCACCAGGTCCCTCCCACAACATGTGGGAATTATGGGAGCTACAATTTGAGATGAGATTTGGGTAGGGACACAGCCAAACCATTATCAGTGGCCAACTAGAGTTTGCACATAATGAGCTTGCTGATGTCACCACAGCTTTAATTTCCACTGCATGTTTTATACCAACTCCCCCTGAATTTGCATATGCAATGCATGAGGTAGTACGAAGAGAGAACTGCACATACCAAAGTACTTTCCAGACCTCCTCTTTCCTTTCATCAATCACCTGCTAATTTCAGAATTAACACCCTAAACCTTTTCTAATGAGATTACTGCCTTAAAGCCAGCACAGGGAGTAAGACGAGCTCAACTCCTGTCTCCTTATGAGTCAACCTGGCAATAAAAAACTTTTCTTTTCTCAAAAACCTGGTGTCATAGTGTTGGTTTTTAGTGCATCAAGCAGCAAACCACTTTTGTTTCATAAAAATTGAATCTTTTTTTGTTTTTTTCTTCCATTCTATCAGTATCTATTTTTTTGATTGGAGAGTTTAATCATTTACATTTAAAGTAAGAATGGGCTTATTTCTGTTACTTTATTATTTCTATATGCCTTATAGTTTTAAAAAATCCTATTATTTCCTGCAGTACTTTTTTTGATGTTAAGTTTTTTTTCCTACTGAGACATTTACATTCCTTTCCCGTTTAACTTTTTCATGTATATTCTTTAGCTATATTCTTTGTGGTTACCATGGGAATTACCTCTAATATTCTAAACTTTTAATATTTATACCAGCTGATTTAAATTTTTACCAGCTTCAATAACACACAAATTCAATAACATACAAAAGCTCAGCTTCTTTAACAGATCCATCTCCACACCTTTCAGTTGCTGACATCATAAAATTACATTTTTATACATTGTGTTTCCAAAAAATAATGATTTTCTAATGCATTGACCTCTTAAACACTTTTCTAATATATTATTCTCTTGAATCTTGTAGAAAGTGGAGTTACACATCATTGTTACAGTAATACTAGCTTTTATAATTTCCCATGTATTTACTTTTACTGAGATTTTTACCTTTTTATATGGCTCTCAATTACTCTCAAGTGTCCTTTTATTTCAGCACTTTAGCATTTCTTGCAGGGGCAGGTCTAGTGATTACAAACTTCATTGATTTTTATTGTCTGGAAATATATTTGTTTCACTCTCATTTTTGAAAGATAATTTTACCAGATACACGATTCTTGATTGACAATAGTTTAAGAAAAATCTTTTAGCACTTTGAATATATCGACCCACCATTTTCTGACTTCCAAAGATTCTGATAAAAAGTCTTATAATCTTATTAAGTATAACTTTTAAGTGACTAGCCCCTTCTCTCTTGTTGATTTCAAAATTCTTCTTTGGCTTTGTCTTTCAATGGTTTGATTATAACATTCCTCAGCTGAGTCTCTGAGTTCGTTCTTCTTGGAGTTTGTTGAGCGTCTTTCATGTTTATATTCATGTTCTTCACCAAAGTTGGGGTTTTTGGCCATTATTTGTTTGCGTGTTCTCTCTGCCTCTTTCTATCTTCTCCTCCTGGAACTCCCATAATGCATATGTTTGTCTGCTTACCAGTGTCCCACAGACTCTTTAGGATTTTTTCACTTTCCTTCAGTCTATTTTCCTCTTTCTCAGATTGAATAATTTTTATGGCTCTATCTTTAAATTTGTTGATGCTTTCTTCTGCCTGCTCAAATATACCTTTGAATCCCTCTAGTGAATTTTTTCATTTTAATTTTACTTTTTAGCCCCAGAATTTCTTTTTGATCTCTTTTGGTTTTCCATTTCTTTATTGACATTTTAATTTTGTTCATCTATTATTTTCTTGACTTTCTCCATTTCTTCTTTAGCTTGATGAATATCTTTAAGACAGTTGTTTTACAGTCTTTATCTATTAGATCTGCTATCATGTTGTTTTCAAGAAGTTTTCTGTTGCTTTATTTTTTCCCCTTTGAATATGTCATACTTTCCTGTCTCTTTTATGCCTTGTAATTTTTTTTAGTGTTGAAAATTAAACATTTGAATCTAATGTTCTAACTCTAGAAATCAGAGTCTTCCCTTTACCCAGATTTTGTTGTTGTTGTTGTATATGTTTTATTTTGTTTTTGCTTTTTCGATTGTTTTATGTTTTCTTGGTGCCAAGGATTAGCCTGAGGTATAAAATTAAGGTTTTCTCAGATTTTCATTGAGCCTGCACCTCACCCTGAACATCTGTGGTGACTTTTTAATTTCTCTCATGTATGCTGTTGCTTTGGAATGTCATAGTCATCCTGATTTGGCCCCCCAAAAGAGAAAAAACAGAAAATCGACTACAGAATGAAAAGAGAAAGGATGCTGGTTCTTCAACTCTTCTGGAAGTCACTTTATGCAGAGAGGAGGAGCTTGCCACAAGTAAGGGAAGTGCAACAGCAATGGCCATGTTTCTTTGTCTGTGCCTCTGTAATCAGAAGCAGCTTTTAGTAATTAGAGCGGAGATCTTGGCTATCTGGAGCAGAGTTCTTTTTGCTTACTCTGGCTCCTGCAAACTGTGTGTATGTTGCTCCAGGAACACATGCATAGCTGCCTGCCATGGGACTGAGGGGATGGGAGATGGGTAGCTAGCTACTACTGTGCTAAGAGCTGAAAGTGACCAGAAATAACCATAATTCACCATCCAAGCCTTCTCCCTGGAAGTTGCAAGCCTTTGATAGACTCCAGTGTTTCAAAATGCTTAAAATCAGATAGATTGTGACAATGCAATGATTGTCTAGGTAGGAAGACAGATCGATTTTGGATGCTTCCTAATCCACTATCTTCCTAGAATGTTAAGTATTTCTTCGTTTTTGAGTAAATTGGGAGGATTTTATCTTCTAAGGGATTATTTTATTTTATTTCATTTATGTCACTGAACTTTTTTGGCACTGTTTTTAGTAGTTCCTAATAACCTTTTAATATCTGTGTATCTGTAGTGATGCTGTCTTATTCTTGATATTGGTTAATTTGTGGTCTCTTTATTTCATCTTCAATTGGTTTAGATTTTTGTCAGTTTTTACTGATGTTTTCATATAGCTTTTTGTATGTAATAATTTTCTCTACTTTTAAAAAATTTCAGTGATGTCTACTCTTATCTTTCACCTGCTCTTGTTGCCTTCCTTCTGCTTATTTTGCATTTTCTTTCTTCTTATTTTTTCTAGTTTCTTAATATAGAAGCTCAATTATATTCGATTTGTCTTTTTATTTTATTTATTCAGTAATTGCTATAAATTTCACTTTAAGCCCTGCTTTGGCTTCTTCTAAGTAATTCTGATGTAATGTTTTAAATATCATTTAATTTATTTTAATTACTTTTTAAAGTTCTTGTTTTGACCTATCCTTTTAAAAAAGTTTCTAATTAAATGTTGTGTGATAGAAAAACATACCCTGAAAGATTTAATTATTTTAAAATGTATTAAAATTTGTATATGGCTTAGGATATTGTCTGTTTTATTCAGCATTCTATGCGTAATTTAAAATAGTGTTGCTGTTGGAAGAATTCAGTTGTTGAATGCAGTATTCTACAAATATCAGTTAGACTAAAGTAGTTGATACTGTCATTTGGCTCTTCTATGTTAGTACTGATTTTTTTTTCTATTTGTTTTATATTTTACTAAGAAAAGCATGTTATAGTCCCTATCTATTACTGTGATTTTAATTATTTTCCTCTTTTCACTTGTCAGGTTTTGCCACACATTTTATGTTTAGTTACTAGAAACATTTATATTTACAGTTGTCAAATTTTACTGCACCATTGACCCAGTGCTAGGTGGGATAGATGCCCCTAAATTCTTGAGTCTGGACACCAGCTTGAGTCATTTGGGTATAACATTCTACTTCTAATGCCCAGGCAGCAACCTTTACTGTGTTGTTCCAATTATAGGCAGATATCTGGATTAATCACATTGAGGAATTGGGAGGAGCTGTAGAACTGGATACAGTGGCAAGGGTGTCTGAGCTTGGCTTCTGGTATAAAAGTTAAACTTATATCCAAAATGGATGCTGAGGCAAAATAAAATTATTATAATTCACTGCATCATCATCTCCCAAAATTTCAATGATTATTTTTTAGCAGAATATATTCTCCTAGATAATCCTTAATACAACCATAAAAATCAGGAGACCCATATTATTACATTATTATCATCTAAACCTTGGACTCTATTCAAGTTGCCTCAAATTTCCCAGTAATACATTTTTATATCAAAAGGATCTGTATTAGAAGCAGATACTGCATCCACTTGTCATTTCTCTTTATTCTCTTTCAGTATGGAACAGTCTCTTTGTCTTTCTAACTTTTATGACATTGAAAATTTTTAAGATCATTGACCAGGTACTTTATAAAATAGTCATTAATTTGGATTTGTCTGCAGTGCCCTTATGATTAGATTCACTTTACACATCTTTTGCAGGAATATCACAGAAGTGATACTGTCTTCTCATTGTAGGTGGCACATGAATTCATTTTGTCATGTCCTTGAAAATTCTCATTTAACCCCTTTGTGCAGATGTTTCTGCTAGAATTGTCATATACAAAGTGAAATATTATTTATTTTGAAATTAAATAAATACAGATGAAGTAATAAAGTAGATCAGTGTAAAATGACATCCTATATTATTCAAGTGGTTACACCATTTTACTGTCAATCTTGATGCTCAAATTTTCCTAAGTTTGGCCTGTGGGATCCCCTCTAGCTGGCTTCTATGTATAAGTGACAAGTGCGTAATGAAATAAATAATTGAATAAAGAAATGCATTCATACACTTATAAATAAAGAAATAGAAAATTTTAATGAGGAATTATTTTCAAGATGTAAAATGAAATCCTTGTTAACTGTATGAAATTATTATTTAAAAACAACAATAAAAAATATAAAAATCCTTGCTTTTGTTGCAATTACTATTGGTAATTTTATCATAAAATTTTTGGCTGTGCCTATGTCCTGAATGGTATTGCCTAGATTTTCTTCTAGGGTTTGAATAGTTTTGGGATTTATATTTAAGTCTTTAATCTGTGTTGAGTTAAATTTTGCATAAGGTGTGAGGCAGGGGTCTAATTTCAATTTTCTGCATATGACGAGCCAGTGCTCCCAGCAACATTTATTAAATAGGGGACCCTTTCCCTATTGCTTGTTTTTGTCAGGTTTCTCAAAGATCAGATGGTTGTAGACGTGTGTTCTTATTTCTGAGTCCTCTATTCTGTTCCATTGTTCTATGTGTCTGTTTTCGTACCAGTACCATGCTGTTTTGGTTACTGTAGGCTTGTAGTATAGTTTGAAGTCTGGTAGCATGATGTCTCTAGCTTTGTTCTTTCTGTTTAGGATTGTCTTGGCTATACAAGCTCTTTTTTGGTTCCAAATGAATTTTAAAATAGCTTCTTCTAATTCTGTGAAGAATGTCAATAGTAGTTTAATGGGAAGAGCATTGAATGTATAAATTGCTTTGGGCAGTATGGCCATATTCACGATATTGATTCTTCCTATCCATGAGCATGGAATGTTTTTCCATATGTTTGTGTCCTCTCTGATTTCCTTGAGCAGTGGTTTGTAGCTCTCCTTGAAGAGGTTCTTCACTTCCCTTGTTAGCTGTATTCCTAGGTATTTTATTCCCTTTGTAGCAATTGTGAATGGGAGTTCATTCATGATTTGGCTACTAAGAGCTTCTGCACACCAAAAGAAACTATCATCAGAGCAAACAGGCAACCTACAGAGTGGGAGAAAATTTTTGTGATTTGTCCATCTGACAAAGGTCTCATATTCAGAATCTGCAAGGAACTTAAACAAATTTATAAGAAAAATAATAACAACCCAATTAAAAAATGGGCAAATGACATGAACAGACTCTTCTCAAAAGAAAACATTCATTCAGCCAACAAACATGAAATAAAGCTCAGCATCACTGACCATTAGAGAAATGCAAATCAAAACCACAATGAGATACAATCTCACACCAGTCAGAATGGCAATTATTAAAAAATCAAGAAACAACAGATGCTGGTGAGGTTGCAGAGAGATAGGAACACTTTTACACTGTTGATGGGAATGTAAATTAATTCAACTATTGTGGAAGATGGTGTGGTGTTTCCTCAAAGATCTAGAAGCAGAAATACCATTTGACCTAGCAATCGCATTACTGGGTTTATACCCAAAGGAATAGAAATCATTAGTATGATACATGCGCATATATGTTCACAAAGATACATGCACATATATGTTCAATGCTGCACTATTCACGATAGCAAAGACATGGAATCAACCCAAATGCCCATCAATGATAGACCAGATAAAGAAAATGTGGACCGTACATACCATGTAATACTATGCAGCCATAAAAAGGAATGAGATCATGTTCTTTGCAGGAACGTGGATGGAGCTGGAAGCTGTCATCCTCAGCAAACTAATGCAGAAACAGAAAACCAAGCACCCCATGTTCTCATCTGTAAGTAGGAGCTGAGAAATGATAACACGTGGGCACAGGGAGGGGAACAACACATGCTAGGGCCTGCCAGTGTCCTGGGGTGGGGTTGGGGGAGGGAGAGTATTAGGAAAAATAGCTAATGCATGCTGGGCTTAATACCTAGGTGATGGGTTGATAGGTACAGCAAATCATTATGGCACACGTTTACCTGTATAACAAACCTGCACATCCTGCACATGTACCCCGGAACATAAAATAAAAATAAACATTTAAAAAGTATATATATACATCTTATTTCAGCTTCTGCCATATTGTTGTTATACCGTACCACTAGGACGTATACTGTCTTGTTCACTTTACCTTTCAACTTTAGTACTTTGCCTTCCATCTGCAACATAATATAATTGGACTCAGGACAATATGAGGATATATATAATTATGAGAAATAAATTGTTCATTAATAGAGAAAACGCTATTCCCTATTCTTGCTTTTATTATTTTTTCCTGAATTTAATATTTAGCTTATTTTAATTTTGTAAAATAAAAGCATTTAAAATGTATAATATTTTCAATATTAGCATATTTTCTTTTCATAATTTTATACGTTACTATATAACATTATTGCATAATTATACAAAATTGCAGATTTTATTTGCTATTGGATTCAAGAGCTTTTTATATGGTTTTGTTTGTTTTTGTTTTTAAATTTGTTAGTTACCTTTTCCTTTTTTCTCCTTTTGTAATTGTTTTTCTGTTTTATTATAATTTTTTCAGAAAATTCAATCTTTACCACATAGTTTTATCTCATGTTACTTTTTAATAATGTGTGACTAAATTAATAATTTTAATTGAGGTTTTGGGGAAGTTTTTTGTTTGGTAAATTGTTTAATATTCAAGTAACAAAAACTTTTTGAATTTTCCTATTTTCTATATTTCCTTATTAATTTTTTCCACTTGTTCTGTTGCCAATGAGAAGCATATGTAGATATTTTCTAATACGATTTTTATTATAGTCAATTTCTCCTTTTATTTAATAAAGTTAACACATATTTTGCTATTCATTACTTTTTTTTATTGTATATTGCACCAAGAAGAAGAAAAATACGGCTATTTTTGAAGACTTATTTAACAATGATAATTTATTTTGACAGCCAGGATTGTGAGACTAGAATGAGAAATTTAAAGGAATCGACAAATCTTTTGTTTTGGATTTTTTTTCCCACTCTAAAATAAGATAGGATGTTCTCACTCATAAGTGGGTCTTAAGCTATGAGGATGCAAAGGCATAAGAATGATATAATGGACTTTGGGGACTTGGGGAAGAGGATGGGAAGGGGGTGAGGGATAAAAGACTACAAATTGGACTCAATGTATACTGCTTAGTAAATGGGTGCACCAAAATCTCACAAATCACCACTGAAGAACTTACTCATGTAACCAAATACTACCTGTTCCCCCAAAACATACGGAAATAAAAAAATTAAACAATAGATAAATAAAATTAAAAACTACCTAGCAGGGACTACTCTTATCATCTAGGTGACAAAATAATCTGTATACCAAACTCCTCCGACACAATTTACCTATATAACAAACCTGCACGTGTACCCCTCAATTTATGATAGTTTTGTTTGTTTGAGATGGAGTCTCGCTCAGCCGCCCAGGCTGGAGTGCAGTGGCCCGATTTCGGCTCACTGCAACCTCAGTCTCCCGGATTCAAGTGATTCTGCTGGCTCAGCCTCCTGAGTAGCTGGGATTACAGGCACTCGCAATCATGCGCGGAGACGGGGTTTCACCGTCTTGAACTCCTGACCTCAGATGATCAGCCGGCCTCGGCCTCCCAAAGTGCTGGGATTACAGGCGTGAGCCACTGCACCTGGCCGATAGTTTTATTTCTACTAAAATGTCTAGTTCTATCAAATTTTTATTACTGAACAATGTTACAGGCTAATAAAATGCGACTTGCTTGCTTCAAAAAATAAATGAATAAATAAGATAGGTATATGGTCATTTGAGTTGATTATGGTGCAACCTGGGGATTGGAATAGGCAATAGAGTTGCATTAGTTAGAATTCTTTAACTTAGTTTTTAAAAGATTCTGCAGTATAAGGCTGGAATGTTTAAGACTTTTAAAACAAGATCTCCACAAAACGTAAAATGATTAGTCCATGTCCCTACTTCTTATTTGTATAAATTCGCCAGTATAATACAACTCTCTGTATTCCAAATTCCATGCTTTTTTTTTTCAATAACACTTTGCCCATGTTTAGATTAGATAAGAGAAAAATATTTCTTAATAACTAGTTTTTTGCCCTCCAATCCTGAGAATTTATGAAATTGATGAGGAAACTTCCTGATTAACATTTTTTAAAAGTCTCATCTTAATTATGGAAGAGAAGAAAATCTTTCTAATATATATTTTTCATGTAAATTGTCTAGGGTGCCTCTGGAATCTACTGTTAACAGAAATTTACATCTTGATTGTAACAAACCCTGGAGACTAATCAGAAACTTACATAGAACTCCTTTATTGTTGTCATTAATCATCTTTGTCCTGGGAGAATATTTATACAAATATGTTAAATTAAAGATGAAGTCATTCTTAGAGTAGCACATTTGGAACCAGCTCTACTCTGATGGTTTCCACATAGTGTGAGTCCCTCTGGGTGTGTAAACGGATACTTTATTTTCACAGTTTAGTGTGTCAGTTAGGGGGAGACCTAAGAGAGATTTGTGCCTTTGAGAAGGTTAATGTGAAGATGAGACCTGAGGGTATAATTGGGTATAGGGAAGCTAATTTCTCAAGTATACAAATTAATCTGGCTTTGCCATAATTAGCTATAGGTTGCTCCAGAGTAATCAGATTATTCCCACTGGTGGAATGAAACTTTTGTATCCTGCTATGAATTACCTAAAATAAAGCCCGCAAAAAATAACTCATAATTTTAATCAGTCTCATTGGGCCCTGTTAAAAAGTGAATATAGTAAGGAACAAAATTAAAAATAATCTTAAGAAATTCCTTAGATAAATGATTACAGTGCAGGTCAAGCTTGAAACAGCTTTAAGTGGTACATTAAATGTTAAAAAATATAGGGTAAGATACTAGCATTTCCTTTATATTTTCATACTTCACACACACACACACACACACACACCCCATAAGAATCTGTTGGGAGGATGTCAACATTATTAGGTTAATTCCCAAAGAGTCCATATGTTAAAAGTAACTAATATATCTGCAAACACAATTTTGTTATTCCTTCTATGGAGAATTACATCTGCCCTTAACCACAAGTCTCTCTCTTTTTTCTCAATCTTTTTGAAGGTGTAATTTATAGCTTCTAGTTTACCCCACTTTACATTCTTGAAAACCTAGAAGTTAGTTTTAAATTGATTTACATTTATTATTCCTTCAGTGAAAGTGCTGTTCTTTAATTATATGTTAGGTTTAATAGACATAACATAGAATAAATTGGGAAAATATCTTCCTCAAACTGTTCCCCTTCTCTATGGACAAATTTGTGTTATAGGTTCTCTTACTTCTAGAAAAATTAATTATAAAATGTAAATGATAATTTACCCAATTCCTTGGCATTTTAAATAGTTTTTTAACTCAGTTTGAATTGCAGAATACAATTTAAACAATTTCTCCTAGGATACTACCAAGATTTTATTGAAGAATTCAAAGAAGATATTAGGCAAATAAACATGTTACAATCTTCACTTCACCTGTTTAAAATACTCTTATTTTTATTTCCTTCAGCTCACATCACATGTATAGATATTTATGCATTTATTGCCTCATGGCTATTGTTTGGTTGATCAGATTGAATAGTTCTGGTTTGAATTATATTAGACACTATGTGGTATAATGCATTATTATTTAACCAGAACAGCCACACAACAGAATAATGAAATAATGTTACCATTAATGCCCATTGAACTTTATATGAAATAAATATCAAATTACATCACAAGCAACTGATCATAGTAATTGAGTATACACAGGATTTGAGGAATAACTACCAAAAAATATCCTTGTCCAAGTTTTCCCAAAGATGTCTATTATACTCAGCATCTTTTAAAAAAGTTTTCCTCCTGTCATGCTAGGGATAACTCTAGGAAAATAATTATGGGAAAGAATTCCCTGACTATGATGAATAAAATTGGTAAATATGAAAAAAAGATTAAAGTGGTGAGAATGCTGGACCTGCAACCTACTGAAAACAGTGCAATATTGTCTTTCTACTTATCCATTCAGAATAATTAGAAGGAAAACAAGGCAGTCGCTAACTGTTGATAAAAAGCACACCAACATGGCACATGTATACACATATAACAAACCTGCACGTTGTGCACATGTGCCCTAAAACTTAAAGTATAATAATAATAAAATAAAAAATAAAAAAATAAAATATTTTATACTTCCTAATTGAGGCTGATTTTAGACACCCAATAATTAAGTCATGATTCAAATTATTTCTTTTACATTTCCCAGAATCTCATATCTCACAGAGGTGGGGGTAGTTTTATTAAGTGAGAAATCGTGTTTTAAATTTTTAAAGGTATCTCTTAAAGTGGGTAGATATTCTTGTTGTCATTTTTAGTTAAATAAAATAATTTTAGTCTTGATAATAAGTATCAGATGATTATGGGACAGAAATTAATTATTCTTAAAGAAGTGTTTAATTATAATTGTCTGAATTATAGAATTCATGCATATAAATAATCCCCCAAAAGACTGGAAACCATATTTAACTAAAGATAGGAAATGACAACCAGGTGAGAATAAAAAACCCTGAGACTTCAATTTTAGGTGCTCTCTTAAGTACCTTAAATGTTTAATACTTTCAAATGCAAAAGATTCTGTGTTATGTCATAGATGTGTCTTAAATAATCTAACAGATAATTCAAAATGAATACTATCTGTGTGCATCCTAAATCAACAACCAATTAGGATTCACTTGAATAGCTTCATCAGTGGAGAGTCTTATATTTTTGAAGGCAGTTTATTGCATTTTCAAAAAACTCTGCTTCTTAGAAAATTTTCCTCACAATGAGCAGCAAGGTAGTTTCGTGTTGCTTCCTCCCATTGTTTTTAATTATACTCTTTGTATCCTTGAGAATAAATCAAACCTCTTGATACATCTGTTAACCATGTAATCGCAATGACTTCAGTCTTATTGTATAACATTCAACTTTCATAATGACTTCAGTTACATCTTATCTGTCATGGCTGAATATGACAATACTTGCCACCCCTATGAATGTACTCTACCATATTATCTGAGCCTTTCAAATGAAGCAATTGCCTAGAATTTAACACAATATTCATTCATTCATTTATTTTACAAGTACTTATTTAGAATGCTTTAAGTCCTTCTTTAAGGATGGGGATATAACCAACAGACCTTTTGGACTGAACACTGTGGAAATCACTGATGGACATGACAAAAGCTGATTCTCCTCTCAAGCAGTTTATGTTATCGGGGAAAGAGATGCCCAGGAGTTATAAATTCTATGGACAAAAATAGAGTTAGACGACAAAAAATGAGTCATATTTGACATGTTCTTCATCTGGTATACACACACAGCTGAGCGAAGGAAGGAATAATTCTATTTCTTTGTATAAATTTTAAATTGCTTAAACAAATGTAATACTGTTAATAAAATTGCGTTTGTCATATTATACTGAAAGCTAAAATGTCACGAAGTGTCAGGTTGTTTTTAAAGTTTAAAAATGTTCAGACATGAGATCATATGGATACATGGTGGGGAACAGCACACACTGGGGTCTGTCGGGAGGGCGTGAGGAGGGAGAGCATCAGGAAGAATAGCTAATGGATGCTGGGCTTAATATAGGTGATGGGTTGATCTGTGCAGCAAACCACCATGGCACACATTTACCTGTTTTTAATCAGTAACTAAAAATTCTGCCAAACAAATGGATGACTTGTTTATCTTGTAATATATGAATACTATTTGTTGAATTAATTTGTATTATTTTTGAATTATTCTTAAAAGATGTATGTAATATATGTAATATATTAGGTATGTTTGATTAAATAATAAAATTAATAAAATTTATTTTCATTCATGAAAGTTGTAGGGGAAATCACAGAACAATGTAGTCACATGAAGATATGTCAAACTAGAAGAATAATCTATAGTAATAATCTTTTCTAGAATAATAGAAAGATGGAGTAAGAAAACTAAGTCTCTAGAACTTTAGTTAAAATGTCTTTTGAATTATTATATAGCCATTTTTAGTTACTTATTAAAAACTAACAAACTTTCATATCTTGCACATGTACCCTGGGACTTAAAAGTTGATACCAAAAAAATAAGTTCAGACATGACATATATTCATATACAATCACTATACGTTCTATCCACCAGATGGCACTGTTAGGTAGCTTTTCATGGGCATGTCACTATCCTACACCTATGGGGATATAAGCTGCCTCTGAATTTCTTTGAATAGTAGGGTGTATCATTATATAGCAATTTCCTTCTTATAAGGCATTTATTTGGCAATTAGTAACTTAAATTGATTGTATTTTAAAAATTGAAAATGTATTATTTGGTGAAAAGTTTTGTGAGTGTACAAAATTCTATTTTGGGTAATCATTATTGTTACTAGATTAATCAATATTGCCAGATCAATCAATAAATAATAACAGATATTTGACACCTACTTTTAGGCGATGAAAACTGTATGCAGGAACTGAGAAGACATTATTTTTTGAATCTTTTTAAGGCAATATTTTAAATTTTCAAAAATTAAAACATAATCACACTGCATGTATTACCGCCCTAAAAATAATATGGATGCTAATCATATGGTTTGGTTTGGGTATTTGGAAAATTTTTCTTCAGTTCAGGAAATCATATCACAAAGATAACTTTTGCATTATATTATTTTTCCAGCCCTTTCCTTCTGTGGAAAATAGAAAAACCTCATAAAATAAAGTTAAAATCAGTAGGAATTCTGCCAAACGAATGACTTGTTTATCTTGTAATATATGAATACTATTTGTTGAACTAATTTGCATTATTTTTGAATTATTCTTAAAGGATGTGTGTATTAATATATTAGATATGTTTGATTAAATAATAAAATTAATAAAATTTATTTTATTCATGAAATTTGTAGGGGAAATCACAGAACAATATAATCATATGAAGATATATCAAACTAGAAGAATAATCTATAGCAATAATTAATCTTTTCTAGAATAATAGATGGAGTAAAAAAACTAATTCTCTAGAACTTTAGTTAAAATGGATTCTGAATTATTATACAGCCATTTTTTAGTTACTGACTAAAAAATCCTTAACTCAGAGTGATGTAAGCAAATGATAAAACAGAAGGAGGAAGTTATTATCTCATGTCACAGAAAATTCCAGTGCATAACTAAAGCTGGGTTCACAGACTTCTATGACATAATGACTCAAAACTTACACAGTTCTGGGTAGTATTTTCTTCCTATTGATATTACTGCAGAGTTACTCTCTTTGGTTGTGCTACAGCCTCAGAAGATCCAAAGTTATATCCTCTCAGGTTCAAATCTAATGGAAAAGATAGCACCTCTATTTTCTTAAGTGAAAATTCAACTTCGTTTAAGTGGACCTGAGTCATGTATCAGACTTTGAGCCAATCTCTTCTGTGAGGCCTTGGTCACATGCCTACCCCCATGTTCTCTGCTGCTAACGTGTAGTTGGAGAATTGGCAAGGTGTGTTTCTTTAGTGAGAAACAAGGTGAAGGGAGAATGACTGTTAAGGAGTCAAAGATTCAAAAAGTGCCTCTCACATTAGGGGTAATAAGAATGTAGAAACAAAAGCAGAGTAAAACATAAATAGAACACATTTCTTCCTTCTCCTTCTCCTTCTCCTTCTTTTTGAGACAGAGTCTCACTCTGTTAACCAGGCTAAAGTGCAGTAGCATGACCATAGCTCACTGCAGCCTGAAACCTCCTGGGCTCAAGTCAAGCAATCCTCCAACCTCAGGCTCCCAAAGTGCTGGAATTACAAGCATGAGCCACCAGGACTGGGTGAATAAATTTCTCCAATCACCACAATGTCTTATAAATCAGGTTAGATGGGTGTCAAGCAAATATACTGATTTAGTATTTTATATATTTCTAATTTTCTATCAAATTTCTGAAACTCAAAATGCATATCGATTAGTTGATTTTAGGATTGGGGTGGGGTTAGGTACAATAATACCATGTGACTGAATTCATATTCCATGTCTGTGTTTTTTAAAATACATTTATTTTAAGTTCAGGGGTACATGTGCAGGTTTGTTACACAGGTAAACGTGTGTCATGGGGGTTTGTTGTACAGATTTTTTATTGCCCAGGTATTAAGCCTAGTATCCATTAGTTATTTTGTCTGATCCTCTCCCTCCTCCTACCCTCCACCCTCAGATAGATCCTAGTGTATGTTTTTCCCCTCTGTGTGTCCATTTGTTCTCATTATTTAGCTCCCACTTATAAGTGAGAAGATGTGGTTTTTGGTTTTCTGTTTCTGCATTAGTTTGCTAAGGATAATGGCATCCAGCTCCATCCATGTCACTGCAAAGGACATGATGTTGCTCTTTTTTATGGTTGCATGGTATTCCAAGGCGTATATGTACCATATTTTCTTTATCCAGTCTGTCACTGGTGGTATTTAGGTCGATTCCACGTCTTTGCTATTGTGAATAGTGCTGCAATGAACATATACGTGCATGTGTCTTTATAATAGAATGATTTATATTCCTTTGAGTATATACCCAGTAATGGAATTGTGGGATTGAGTGGTATTTCTGTCTTTAGGTCTTTGAGGAATCACCACAATGTCTTCCACAATGGTTGAACTAATTTACACTCTCACCAGCATTGAGATTGTAAAAGCATTCCTTTTTCTCCACAACCTCCCCAGCAACTGTTATTTTTTAACTCTTTAATAATCGCCATTCTGAGTGGCATGACATGGTATTTCATTGTGGTTTTGATTTGCATTTCTCTAGTGATCAGTGATGTTTATCTTTTCTTCTATGATTATTGGCTGCATGTATGTCTTCTTTTGAGAAGTGTCTGTTCATGTCCTTGGCCCACTTTTTAATAGGGTTGTTTTTTTTTCTTATAAATTTGTTTAAGTTCTCACAGATGCTGGATATTAGACCTTTTTCAGATGCATATTTTGCAAAGTTTTCTCCAATTCTGTAGGTTGTCTGTTTACTCTGTTGAGTTTCTTTTACTGTGCAGAAGCTCTTTAGTTTATTTAGATCCCATTTGTCAATTTTTTCTTTTGTTGCAATTGCTTTTGTCATCTTTGTCATGAAATGTTTGCCCGTGCTTAAGTCCTGAATGATATTGCCTAGGTTGTCTTCCAAGGTTTTTATAGTTTTGGGTTTTACATTTAAGTCTTTAATCCATCTCGAGTTAATTTTTGTATATGGCGTAAGGAAGGGGTCCAGTTTCAATCTTCTGCATATGGCTAGCCAATTATCCCTGCACCATTTATTGAATAGGGAATCTTTTCCCCATTGCTTCTTTTTGTGAAAGATCAGATGACTGTAGGTGTAATATTGCTCTTTTAATTCCCCCTTTTTATGCTTTGTCTCTGTCAATTTTATAACCTTCAGATATCTATTAGTTATTAAAATTGAAATAATTTAAAAATTTTCAATCTCATTTAACTCAAAACTCAGGCAATGCCAAATGTTTTTAGACCTTATATTCTCCTGTGAATTGATATGTCATGAATGAGGGAGAGAAAAGGGCACATTTCTTTACTGAGTGAGTCCCAGGCAGTGATAATATGTAGTTAACAATGCAGTTCTGTCAATATGATTGCATGTTATTCCATAAAAGCTATTAGGTTTCCCAATGATAATATGCATCATTTTCTTGCAGCACTATTAAGTCTACCTTACTTCAGTGTTGAGAACCTCTTCAGAAAGGGGCCAGCTATATTGCCATTGCTCCCCTGGTAGTCTATACCCAAAACCTCTTCTCCCTGTTGACTTTCTTATCTCTTGTTGCTAACTTCATACTCTTTCAGATACAGATGTAAGAAGTAAAAGGGTGCTGTTCTATATCTTTCAGACTTTGCAGAAAGCTGTTAAGTTTTGAGCAGTTTTGGTCATCTTTTGTTAAAATGTTATCATTTGACTGAAGTTTTAGGTCCACAGCAAAATTGAGAGGAAGGTACAGAGACATCCATATACCCCTTGCCCTCACATAGGCATAGCCTCCCTCCTTATCAACACCCCCCCACCAGGGTGGTACATGTGTTATAGTTGATGAACCCACACTGACATATCACGATTATCCAAAGCCTATGGTTTACATTAGGGTTTACTCTTGGTATTGTACATTATACGGGTTTTGAAAAACATATAGTATCATACAGAGTAGTTTCACTTCCAGAAAAACTGTCTGTTTATCCCCTAAACATCTGGTAACCTCTGCTTTTTTTATTATCTATAGTTTGTCCTTTTCCAGAATGTCAAGTAGTTGTAGTCATAGAGTATGTAGGCTTTTTAGGTTGGCTTCCTTCACTTAATAATATAGATTTATGTTTTCTCCATGCATTTTCATGGCTTGACACCTCATTTCCTTTTTATCACTAAATAATATTCCATTGCCTGTATGTATCACAGTTAATTTATCCATTCACTCACTGAAAGGCAGCCTGGTTGTGCCCAAGTTTGAGCAATTATAAATAAAGCTGCTAAAGACACCTGTGTGCAGTCTTTTGTATAAACAAAAGTTTCAATTCTCCTGGGTAAATAACAAGGAGAATGATTGATGGTTCACACAGTAAGGGTATTTTTAGTTTTGTAAGACATTGTTAAATGGCCTTCCAAACTGGCTGCACCATTTTGTATTCTTATCAGCAAAGAATGAGAGTTGCTGTTGCTCCACATCCTTGTCAGCGTTTGGTATTGTCACTGCTCTAAATTTTGGTCATTCTAATAGGTGTGTAGTGTTATTTCACTGTTGATTTACGTGAGTTTCCCTAATGACATATGATGTGGGACATCTTTTCATATATCTGTTTGCTATTTGGATATCTTCTTTGGTGAGGTATCTGTTAAGATCTTTGGTTCATTTTTCAGTAGGGTTGTTTGTTTCTTATTGTTGAGTTTTAAGAGTTCTTTGCATATTTTGGATAAAAGTCTCTTGTAAGTTGTGTCTTTTACAAATATTTTCTTCCAGTCTGTTGCTTGTTTCCTTGTTCCCTTAACACTCTCTTTTACTGGGCAGACTTGTTAATTTTAACAAACTCCAGCTTATCAATTATCTTTTTCATGGATTGTGCCTTTGGTGTTATGTCTAAAAAGTCATCACCATACCCAAGGTCATATGAGTTTAAGGTCATATGAGTTTTTATCTATGTTATTTTTCAAGATTTCTATAGTTTTGCATTTTACATTTAGGTCCATGATCCATTTTGAGTTATTTATTTATTTATTTTTTTGCAAAAAGTATAATATTCTGTCCAAATTTCTCTTTTACTTTTTTTATGGTGGTGGTGGTGGGGACTGGGTATATCTAGTTGTTCCAGCATCATTTGTTAAAAAGACGAACTTTTCTCCATTGCATTACCTCCATATTTATGTGAGTCTCTTTTGGAACTCTTTATTCTGTTCTATTGATTTATTTGTCTGTTCTTTCTCCAATACCACACTGTCTTGAACTATAACTTTGTAATAAGTCTTGATATAGGATGACGTGAGTCTTCTAACTTTGTTGTTCTCCTTCAATATTGTGCTGGCTATTCTGGGCCTTTTGTGTCTTTACACACATTTTAGAATAAATTTATTAGTATCAAGAAAATAACTTGATTTGATTTTGTTTGGGATTGTGTAGAATCTGTAGGTATATTTGAGAAGAACTAATATCTCAACAAATATTGAATTTTCCTATCCATGAACATGGAATGTCTCTTCATTTATTAAGTTCTTCTTGGATTTTGTTCATCAGAGCTTTAAGTACTCTCTATATTTCTTTCAAATCCTGCTTTCAGAGACTCATCCCATGAACCTCAAACTTACAGTAATAATTGGATGTGAAATGGCTCTAGACTTTATGTTGACAAATCTTCCCAAACTTCAGGTTATTCAAGTCGAGCTCTGCCTTAAATGTTTGGTCATCTGAAGCTTCACTCAGATGGAAGTACCTAAGTTGGTCACAGGGACTACATTTCAGCATCAACTGGAGAACTGTAGTTGAGTTTTACCTTTTTACAGAAATCCATATTTTTAAGAAATGATTCTTTTTGATGCACCCCCCTATATAATTTGGTGCACTTACGTGCTCTCTTCTCGTCTCCTTGGGAATCTTGCAATTCTATAACAGCTCTAATTGCATTATATTCTCCCTAGTCTTCCTCATGTACAAATGGGTTCATATCAGTGTCTGGGGTGATTTTTCTACCTTTTTAGTAAACCCAGTTATTAGTGGCTCATTTGTAGTTTTCTTTAGAATTTAAAATGTCTATTTCCTTTTGCTTTGTTGTTATCTGAAATTACTAAACAAGTGAAAAATATTCACTCCACACCTGTCACATATTTAAAACAATAGCCCAGTGAATATAACGTTGACTTTATTAGATAATTTTAAATGCTTTAACATTTAAAAACATGGAATAAAAATTGTAATAACAGGTTTTATCATTTTGGAGGTTTATGGAAGTCCTGACTACTGGAAATTTCTAGTACCTAAAGTAAGTTTGGTTGTGGAAATGGTTACGTCAAGTATTCTTAACATGAACGAGTTGAATGCTAGGCAATTCTGAGAAGTACATATTTGTTAGGAAAACATCTCTTCGGTGTCCATAATTTTTCATTATTTAAATTCCAAATCTACACATATCTGTTTCCTTTTATACATTTTACAACAGGATATTTTTTGAAGTTGCTTTTTGGAACCTCTCCACACTATTCTAAATCAACGGCCTCTCATGATATGTGTAGCAATTATTCTTTAAACTTTTAACTTAGGGAGAAACTGCTTTAAGTACAAGCAATATAATATAACACAAATTTGGTAAAGAGATTTTTTTTCATTTTTTCCCCTGGGAATTCAGTACCATTCTGGAATCCCAGGTGATTGGAGTTTGAGAATATTCCGAAACATTACTTCTGGCCAAAGCATTGATTTCGTAATAGTCTACTAAGTAAACAGCAACAGCAGAGCTTTTCTAAGTGGCTTTGCAAAACAGCCAGGGTTTGAAAGTGAGAGCAAAATTATGTAAGAGATCAGGCACTCCATGATGACTGGCAGCTCTTGGACTGGTGTGTGTGTGCATGTGCGTGTGTGTGTGTTTGTCTATACATGTAAGGTACTTTTTATGTATCTCAGAGGCAATCAAGAGACCACTGTGCTCACGCCCGTAATCCCAGCACTTTGGGAGGCCGAGGCGGGCGGATCACGAGGTCAGGAGATCGAGACCATCCTGGCTACCATGGTGAAACCCCGTCTCTACTAAAAAATACAAAAAATTAGCCGGGCGAGGTGGCGGGCGCCTGTAGTCCCAGCTACGCGGGAGGCTGAGGCAGGAGAATGGCGTGAACCCCCGGGGGGGCGGAGCCTGCAGTGAGCCGAGATCGCGCCACTGCACTCCAGCCTGGGTGAAAGAGCAAGACTCCGTCGCAAAAAAAAAAAAAAAAAAAAAAAGAGACCACTGTGGAGGAATGAGGTTTGCTATTACACAGGCAGTGCATGTGGAGACTTCAGTCATTCCACTGTTCTGAAGTTTCCCTCATCCAAGGCACAATACACTCCCAGGTGTAATTGCAAATACTCACTTTGATCCACCAGGAGAGAGCATACATTCATGTTGTTCAGTCACAGGAAATAGTGTATTCGTTTAGCTTCCACTTGCAGTGATGCTTGGTGTATCCTTTCTAGTTGTAATTGTGTTGATAAACACTCCACGTTGTGATTTTCACTTTCCTGAAACTTAGGACCTGGGTGATAATTTGATTGAAATGATAATTTTAACAGAGCAATATAGTATGCATTCAATGTGGAAGAATACAGAAATACTGGGAAAAAAATTATCTAATTATTACCACAATTAGATAAACAGGAAAAGACCTGTGTAACACTGTCATATTTTTATCATAGGCCTAGCAAATATTTGTTTATGTGTATACACACACACACACACACACACACAATTATGTAATTTTTTCCCAAAAATAGTGAATATAAGGTAACTGAGAGAACCAATGACTGATGATATGGATATCAGTTTGATCATATCCTGGAATGTACAGTCAATATCTGGTTATCAAATTTCACTTTCTGTCCACTTGAAGTATTTCATTCTTGGCCATTTTTGGACATCTATAATAAGAATATTGAAGATTTCCCACGGGAGAACAGTATAATTAAATAATCATTAAAAACAACATCAAAGTATTTCTCAGGACTTGAAAGCCAAAACAATGTATTATATTTATGTCCACAGGTCTTAACTTCTCAATATTATTATTATTATTATTATTATTACATTTGAGACAGGGTCTCGCTCAGTTGCCCAGGCTGGAGTGCAGTGGTACAATCTCGGCTCACTGTAACCTCTGCCTCCCGGGTTCAAGCGATTATCCCACCTCAGCCTCCTGAGTAGCTGAGATTACAGCAGAACACCACCACGGCCTGGCTACATTTTGTATTTTTAGTAGAGACGGTGTTTCACCACATTCGACAGGGTGGTCTTGAACTTCCGACCTCAGGTGATCCGCCCCCCTCGGCCTCTGAAAGTGCTGGGGTTACAGGTATGAGCCACCGTGCCTGTCCTTCTCAATAATATTTTGATTAATTGATTTTACTTGAGAATACAAAGTCAGAGCATGTAGAACACTGGACTGTGGCTGGAAGTAGACTTAGGATTGCTAGAAATATGACGAACTCCTTTGCAGAAAAAATCAGTATTTGAATATAGATGAATGTCTCAAAGTAATTTAAAACACACCTTTATAAAAGCTTACTAATATTAATAATTTTAATAACAACTGACTGTTATGTGTCTACTCAGTCTCAAGGCATGTACTAGGTTATTTTTAACAATACTTGAAATATCTAATCACCACAATGTATAAGAATTACCATAAAAAAATTGGTTCTTCTGTTATAGGGTAATATTAAAACATTAAAAGATGCAGTGTATTTTGAACAGGATTCCATAGATAAACCCTAAAAATCTCATTAATGTTGATTATAATGTGAGTGTTTCACATTGGAAAACACATAAAAGACTTTTCTAAGTTTTTCTAGCAAATGAAACTGTACAGTTAAAACAATTGCAGCAGTAAAAAACAAACAAAAGGAGCCTAGAAATATTGTTTATTGTGCAAAAAAGTATACATTTTTTAACACAATTCAGGCTTTTAATCCTAAAAGCAAGTGGTGTCACACTATCTTGTATAAAACCTAAAAATATTTATAATTCTTATGATTTTCTGATGAATGAATTCATAAAAAGTTGATTGCATCCTTCATTTTTCAGTCATAACACTAAACAAAATTGACAAATTATGTTCACTTTAAGTAGTGGTTCATGAAAAATTCTTCACTCATAATTCTGAAAAATAATCATATTTAAACATGTTGTATGTGAATACATTCTTGGGACTTGTACCTATATTCTTCCATCCACTGACTAATTTAAAATGTTAAAGTTTTATTCGTAAAAGCTATTCTAAAAATATTTTTAGCCACCTGAAAATAAATCAGTGATTTAAGGAAAAGTCCAGCTATCATAAAAAGAATAGATATGAAATGATTTATATTGTTCACCTGTAAAATGTCTGTCTGCATGATACACAGCTCCAGCCCTGGCATTTGGAAATTAAACTTCCACTCCTAAACCAGAGTTAGAAAAGAAAAGAGAAAAAAAATTGTGAAGATATAAATCCCTGTCTTATATTCAAACCAATTCTTTATCATATATACATACACTTCATTCTCTTTTAATATCACAAATACAAGTACACCAAATACTTCTCTAGAGTAAACTTGTAGCATTTATTGACAATGTCACCTCCTATATCCCTCTAACCTAACTGACCACTTCAAGATTTAATGCTGGGTGCTTTCCAGCTGCCAAATATCTGAAACACTGTACCTAAGGGCATTTCTAGAAGTCAGCTACAATCAGCAGCGGAGCTGTAACGTCCAGGTTAACACTCTCTAGTATCAGCCTTTGAGTAATGCTTCATGAAAACAGGTGCATATGTTCTTCAACTTCTAGACCTAGAGGACAATAAGATCTCAGACTGTGTTTTTAATTTCTTTTTTATTTTTAATTTTTGTAGGTACATAGAAGGTGTATGGTACATGAAATGTTTTGATACAGGTAGGCAATGTGTAGTAATCCCATCATGGAGAATGTGGTATTCATCCCCTCAAGCATTCTTCCTTTACGTTACAAACAATCCAATTATACTCTTTTAGTCATTGTTTTTTTCTATTTTTATTATCGTACTTTAAGTTTTAGGGTGCATGTGCACAATGTGCAGGTTTGTTACATATGTATCCATGTGCCATGTTGGTGTGCTGCACCCATTAACTCGTCATTTAGCATTAGGTGTATCTCCTAATGCTATCCCTCCCCTCTCCCCCCACGCCACAACAGTCCCCAGAGTCTGATGTTCCCCTTCCTGTGTCCATGAGTTCTCATTGTTCAATTCCCACCTATGAGTGAGAACGTGCCGTGTTTGGATTTTGTCCTTGCGATAGTTTACTGAGAATGATGATTTTCCAGTTTCATCCATGTCCCTAAAAGGGCATGAACTCATCGTTTTTTATGGCTGCATAGTATTCCATGGTGTATATGTGCCACATTTTCTTAATCCAGTCTATCGTTGTTGGACATTTGGTTGGTTCCAAGTCTTTGCTATTGTGAATATTGCCGCAATAAACATACGTGTTTATTGGATTTGTTGAACTTTTGTAGAGTTTTCACATCTCAGTTTCCTTCAGTTCAGCTCTAGTTTTGGTTATTTATCGCTTCCTGTTAGCTTTGGGATTGGTTTGCTCCTGTTTTTTCTAATTTCTCCAAGTGTGATGTTAGGTTGTTAATTGAGAACTTTCTAACTTTTTAATGTAAGTATTTAGCACTATAAATTTCCCTTAATAGTGCTTTACCTATATTCCAGAGATTCTGGTATGTTGTATCTTTGTTTTCATTAGTTTCAAAGAATTTCTTGATTTCTGCCTTAATTTCATTGTTTACTCAGAAGTCATTCAGGAGCAGGTTAATTTCCATGTAATTGTATAGTTTTGAGCAATTTTTTAAGTACTGATTTTTATTTTTATTATGCTGTGGTCTGAAAGTGGTTGGTATGATTTCAATTTTTTTGGATTTTCTGAGGATTGTTTTATGGCCGGTTGGTCTACTTTAAAGTATGTGCCCTGTGCAGATGAGAAGAATGTATATTCTGTTATTTTGGGGTGGAGAGTTCTGCAGATGTCTCTTAGGCCCATTTGGTCAAATGTTGATTTTAGGTCCTGAATATCTTTGTTATTTTTCTGCCTCAATGATCTGTGTAATACCGTCAGTGGGGTTTTGAAGTCTCCCACTTTTATTATGTTGTTACCTAAGTTTCTTCATAGGTCTCTAAGAACTTAGCTTTATAAATCTGGGTGCTCTTGTATTTTGTACATATATATTTAGGATATTTAGGTCTTCTTGCTGACTTGAATCCTTTACTATTATGTAAGGCCCCTCTTTTTCCTTTTTTGATTGTTGTTGGTTTAAAATCTGTTTTGTCTGAAATTAGAATAGAATAGCAACCCCTGTTTTCTGTTTTGTTGTTGTTGTTGTTTCTGTTTTCCACTTGCCTGGTAGATTTTTCTCCATCTGTTTACTTTGGGCGTATACGTGTCATTGCATGTGAGATGGGTCTCCTGAAGACAGTATATAGTTGGGCCTTGCTTCTTCGTCTAACATGCCATTCTGTGCCTTTTAATTGGGGCATTTAGCCCATTTACATTCAAGGTTAAGACTGATTGCATGGTTTCATCCTGTTGTCATGTTTTTAGGTGGTTATTATGCAGACTTGATTGTGTAGTTAGTAGTTTCAGTGGTCTATGTACATAAGTGTGTTTTTATGGTGGCCAGTAATTGTATTTCATTTACATATTTAGCATTCTGTTAAATCTCTTGTAAGGCAGGTCTGGTGGTAACAAATTCCCTTAGGATGTGTTTGTCTGAAAAGGATCTTATTTCTCCTTCACTTAGGTAGCTTAGTTTGGCTGGATATGAAATTCTTAGTTGTAATTTCTTTCTTTAATAAAAATAGTAACTCAAGATGGATTAAAGACTTAAATGTAAAACCCAAAACAATAAAAAGCCATGGAAGACAACCTAGGCAATATTATTCTGGACGTAGGAATAGGCAAAGATTTTATGGCAAAGACACCAAAAGCAATTACAACAAAAACAAAAATTGACAAATAGAATCTAATTAAACTAAAAAGCTTCTGCACAGAAAGAAACTGTCAACAGACTGAAAAGACAACATACAAAATGGGAGAAAATTTTTGCAAAATATGCATCTGACAAAGGCCTTTTAAGCAGCATCTATAGGAACTTAAACAAATTTACAAGAAAAAGACAACCTCATTAAAAAGTGGACAAAGAACATGAACAGACACTTTTCAAAAGAAGACATACATGCTGCCAATAATAGTATTTAAAAAAAAACTCAACATCACTAATCATTAGAGAAATGCAAATCAAAACCACAATGAGATATCATCTCACACCAGTCAGAATGGCTACTTTTAAAAAGTAAAAAAATAACAGATGCTGATGAGGGTGTGGAGAAAAAGAACACTTATACACTGCTGGTGGGAGTATAAGTTAGTTCAACCAGTGTGAAAGACAGTGTGGTGATTCCTCGAAGTCCTAGAGGCAGAAATGTAATTTGACTCAATAATCCCATTACTGGGTATATACCCAAAGGAATATAAATCATTCTATTATAAAGATTCACGCACGTGTATGTTCACACTATTCACAACAGCAAAGACAGGAATCAACCTAAATGCCCATCAATGGTAGACCGCATAAAGAAAATGTGGTACATACACACCATGGAATACTATGCAGCCATAAAAAGAATAAAATAATATCTTTTTCAGGAACATGGATGGAGCTGGAGGTCATTATTATTAACAAACTAACGCAGATACAGAAAACCAAATACTGCATGTTCTCACTTATAAGTGAGAACTAAATGATGAGAACACACGGACACATAGAGGGGAACAACACAGACTGGGGCTTACTGTAGGGTGAAGGGTGGGAGAAGAGAGAAGATTAGGAAAAATAATTTATAGGTACTAGGCTTAATACGTGGGTGATGAAATAATCTGTACAACAAACTTCCATGATACATGTTTACCTGCACAACTTGCACATATACCCCTGAACTTAAAATAAAAGTTAAATAATAATTTTAAAAAGTTTAATATATGCTCTCAGTTTTTTCTGGTTTGTAGGATTTCTGATGAAGAGTCTGCTGTTAGCCTGATGATACTCCCTTTGTAGGTGACCTGCATCTTTTCCCTATCTGCCTTTAACATTTTTCTGTCATTTCTACCTTAAAGAATCTGATGACTATGTATTGTGGGAATGATCTTCTTGTACAGTATCTCACAAGGGTTCTCTGCATTTCCTGGATTTGAATGTTCACCTCTTTGGTTAGATTGAAAAAATGTTTATGGCTGATGTCCTCAATACGTTTTCCAAGTTGCTTGATTTCCCTCTCTCTTTTTCAAGGATGCCAATGAGTCATAGATTTGGTCCCTTTACATAATCCCATATTTCTCCAAGATTTTGTTCATGCTTCTTTATTGTTTTTTCTTTATTCTTGCCTGACTGAGTTACTTTGGAGAACCAGTATTCAAGCTCAGAGATTCTTTCCTCAGTTTGGTCTATTCTGCTGATAACACTTTTGTGATTGTATTATGAAATTCCTGAAGTGGGTTTTTGAGCTCTATTAAAATAATAATCAGTTTGGTTCTTTCTTAAAATGGCCATTTCATCTTTTATGTCCCGTATCTTTTTATTGTATTCCTTAGCTTCCTTGGATTGGGTTTTGGCTTTCTTCTGAATGTTGATGGTCTTCATTCTTATCTATATTCTGAATTCTATTTCTGCCATTTCAGTCATTTCAGACCGGTTAAGAGCCATTTCTGGGGAACTAATGTAGTCATTCGGAGGTAAGAACTCTACTCTGGCATTTTGAGCTTCCAGAGTTCCTGTGCTGGTTTTTTTTCTCTTCTGTGTGGGTGGACATTCCTTCAATATTTGAAGCTGCTTTCCTTAGGATGTGTTTGGGTTTTTGTTTTCCTTTTATCTTATTTGATGCCCTTGGGAGTTTGATTGTAGTATGAGCTGGGCTCAGTTGACTGGCTTTGATTCTAATCTGCTCCTGGGTCTTGAAAGGGCCCCCTCCAGTTACTGTCTCCATGTCCATGTTTTTTTTTTTTTTTTTTTTTCTGTTGGGTGATCTAGTCCATGGGGCTTCTTCATGCAGGGGCTTCAGTTAGCAGACAGGCCACATCTTTGCCAGGTCAGCCCTAATCCACTGTCCAAGTGCTTCCCAGGGAAACACAGGGTTGTGCCTGCCCACAGAGTTTAGGCAGAAGCAAGACCACTGGGCTGGAAGCTCTAGCAAGCATAGCCCATCTGGCTATCAGGAGTGGGTGCCTGCCCTGCCATCTGGGTGTTTCCAAGGCAACAGGAGGCTGCACCCTTTGGCAAATTCAAGCAGAAGTGTAACTGCTGGGCTAGAAGCTGTAGCAGACATATCTTGCCTGGCAGGGGTGTGTGGAGTCTAGCAGGCATTGCCAGCAGCAGGTGTCACCCACCCTACCATCTGGGTGCTTCCCAAGACAACAGGGGGCTGCACCCTCTAGCTGAGTTCACATAGAAGCAGGACTGGTGGGCTGGAAGATTTAGCTTGTATTGCCTGTTTGGCTACCAGCGGAAGGGGTGGGGGTGGGGGGTCACGTGTCCGGCTGTCTCGGTGTTTCCCAGGACAGTGGGAGGCTGAACTTGCTGGCTGAGTTCAGGTAGAAGAGGGATCACTGGGCTGGAAACTCTAGCAAGTGCTGCCCACCTGGCTACCAGTGGCAGAGGTGAGTTGGGTCACCCACGATGCCATCCAGGTGGTTCCCAGGGCAGCAGGAAGCTGTACCCACCAGCTGTGTTCACACAGAAGTGGAATTGCTAGGCTTGAAGTTCTAGCAGGCATTGCCTGCAGGCACAGCTACCAGTAGCAGGGGCGGGGGCAATGGGTTTACATAAGGTATCTTGTAATTATAACTATCTATTTTTAACTGATAACCACTTAATTTCAATCATATACAAATACTCTACACTTTTAATTCTTCCCTCCCACACACACACACTATGCTATGGATGTCATGACTTACCTTTTTTTAATATTGCATATCCATTAACATATTTTTATACTTTTGTCTTTTAACTTTTATACCAGAATAAAAGTTATTTGTGCATCACCATTAGAGTATCAAAGTGTTATGTGTTTTCTACATATTTACCTTTATCAGCAAGCTTTATACTTTCATATGCTTTCAGGCTGCTGTTTAATGTACTTTCATTTCAATTTGAAGGACTTTAGTATTTTTTAAAGGCAGATGTGGTGGTGATGAACTCTCTCACTTTTGTTAGTCTGAGAAAGTTTTTAATTCTTCATTTTTGAAAGATATTTTGCCAGATATGGTATTCTTAATGGGCATTTTTTTCTTCTAGTACTTTGAATTGTATCATCTTATTTTCTTCTAGTCTGCAAGGTTTTTGCTGAGAAATATACTGACAGTTTTATGAAGATGTCCTGGTAAGTGATTAGTTGCTTTTCTTTTGCTGCTCTCAAGATTCTCTTTGTCTTCAACTTTTGAAAATGTAATTATAATGTTTATCTGTGTGGATTTCTTTGGGATCATCCTATTTGGAATCCATTGGGATTCTTGTATATAGATGTTCATTTCCCTCCCCAGAATTGGGCAGTATTCCACCACTATTTCTTTAAATAAGCTTTTTGCCTCTTCTCTTTTTTCCTTCTAGAACCTTAATAATTTATATATTATTTCACTTGATGATGTGTTTTAGGTTTTCTTTACTGTTTATTATTGTTTGTTGCTGTTACTCTTACTGAACAATTTCACATGGCCTTTCTTTGAGTTGCTGATTTTCTTCTGCTCTGTGAAGTCTGCTGTAAAACTCTAGTAAATTTTAGTTCAAGTATTGTATTCTTCAGCTCTAAAATTTTTGTTTGCTTCTTTTTATATTTTATATCTTTTTGTCGATATTCTCATTTTGTTCATGCATAGTTTCTTTAGTCATGGAGCATCTTTATGATAGCTATTTTGAATTCTTTTTATGTCTCCAATTCTTTAGATTATATATCTCCAGATCTTGAGAACTGTCACTGAAGATTTATTTTGTTCCTATTTTGAGCCTTGTTTTTCTGTTTATCTTTTTCTTCATGTGTCTCATATGTCTCATATGTGTCATGTGTCTCATAAGTTTACATTGGAACCCACCCATTTGAAAAAACAGCCACATCTACCAGCCTTTACAGACTGGCTTTTTATAAAAGACCCTCCCCAATCAGCCCTTCTAGAAATTCCAGCGATATGTGAAACCTTTTGGGGGAAGATGTGACTTCTCTGAGCCTGTTCATGCAATTTCTCAGAGCTGATTACTAGTTTCTTTTTCAGGAGTTCATATCTTGCCTCTTTGGTGTCATTGCACAGTACTGTTAGTTCTCTAGTACTGTCTTTCCTTGGTTTCAGTGGTCACCAGGTATCCACTGCTGCTCCTCATCAGCATCCTGAGTCAGGCAAAACTGATTCCATTCCTTCAAGCAGCCTTCCAAAAATCCTATAACCAGATGTGCACTCTGCCACTCTCCTTGCCTCTGAAGTAGAAGGCTCAAATTATGTGGCTTTTTCTGATTCTACCTAGCCATGCTAGCTACAGCAAACCACCTCCACTCCCACCCCATATACACACTCTCCTTTGTTCTCAGAAGCCCCCCAGGCACTAAAACTATACTAGTTGCATCAGTGCTCTTAGAGGAGAATGATAGAAATTAGTCCCTCCTGCAGCCCTCTGAAAAGCTAGAATATTGGATTCTGGCTTGGATTCTGCACTGTTATCTTTGTTCCCAAGGGAGAAGTCATGAGGCAGGGTGCTGTCCTAGTGCAGAGCTGTGCCAGCTTGGTAGAGTAGCTGATGTGGGCAACATGAAATTTCTCTTCTTACCCATTTCATTGTTGCTTTCCTTGGCTTTGTGGTTGCCTGGGGGTACTGCAACTTCTTAAGTGCATTCTAGAATTCTCATAAAAGTATTTTGGTTCATTGTCAAATTAATGTTGCCGTGAGGGAATCAGGGCTAGAAATTCCTATACTGCCACCTTGCTGATATCACCTACAGAGTCGTGTTCTTAATTTTAAAATCCAAATATTCATTGCTGGTATGTAAAAAAGAAATTGGCATTTGTATATTAACCTTATATTCAGCAACTTTGCATTAACCACTTAGTAGTTTCAGAAGGGTTTATTATTTTTAATTTTCTATATAGATATGTTATCTGCAAACAAGGAAAGTTTTCTCTTCTTTTCCAATTTATAGACCTATTTGTATGAATTTGCTGGAGATCCCATAACAAACACCACACACTGGGTTCTTAAACAACAGAAATTAATTTTCTTAGTGATGGAGGCTGGAAGTCCAAGATCAAGGTGTCAGCAGAGTTGGTTTTCTCTGAGCCCTCTTTCCTTAGCTTGCAGATGGTTGCCCTCTTGTTGATTCTTCACATGGCTGATGTTCTGTGCACATGTACCCCGGTGTCCCTCTGTGTGCCCTAATCTCCTCTTTCTATAGGGACACAAATGATACTGAATTAGGATTTATCCTACAGCCTTATTTTAACTCAATTACATCTTTGAAGACCCTATCACTAATTAAAGTCACATTCTGAAGTACTAGGGTTTAGGGCTTCAACACATGAATTTTGAGGGAATACCATTCAACCCATAACACTTTTATTTCCTTTTCTTATCTTGTTGCATTGGCTAGCACTTCCATTAAAATATTGAAAAGGTGTGGTGAGAGAAGGCATCCTTGCATTTTTCCTGATAATAGCAGGAAAGCTTCCAGTTTCTTGTCATTTAAAATGTTCACTGTAGGTTTTTTATACATGTTCATCAAGGCAAGAAAGTTCCCCCTTTATTTCAGGTTTTCTGAGAGCTCCTATACTTTTTATCTGTTCATACCATGACCACACACACACACACAATTTCAAAAATGGGATAACATACCATCTTTTGTACATTCTCTTCATACTAGTCAGTTAATATATTTTGGGTCTTTTACCTGCAGTTTAAAAAATTTGCCTTTGTTCATTAATATCGACATACCATTGAGCCCACATCAATATTATAAACCTGACTTCAGTCTAATCCCCCTTTGATCAATGTTCCATGTAGCCCAACAAGGGTTTCTCTGATTACCAACCACCTTCTTTCAGGCACCCCACTTTGTGATCTCTATGAGTACCTTTGGCAAAATGTCTGGATTTCGGTTTTATGCCCAAGGATTTGACTATCTCACTAACTTTTAAACTTTCAAAATAATGAGGTTATTTATCCCTGAGCCCACTGTAAGGCCAGAACATATTATATAGATATTCAATAAGATTAATCAAATATATACCTATATTAAGAGGCATAGATAAGTAAATTTCGGATCATAATCTGTTTTGATGACTTCCCTGATTCTATACCTTATTAACTATTCCTTATCAATTATTAACACAAGACAAAATCATGAAGATCAAAATTGAGGGCATGATTGATCAAAATGTTTGAAGATCTCTATTTCCTATTTTAGTTCTCTGCACTAGGATCCAGCAACTAGCAGTACCTTAGAGCACTCCACAACAATGAAGTATAAAATTTTCCAAATTAATGTATATAGTAAAGATTACTTATAGTTTGTTTCTTATTATTAGTACTTCCTATCTAGTGCACACAAGGTGAAAACTTAATACTCATTGAACATGCTAATGAAACTAGCTATAAAATTAAAGACATATTTTATTTAAAAATAATCTGGGTACCTTTGTCAACTACCCATGATTGTGTGTAGACAAACACCAGATAAAATCTTGCTGAAGCACTATAACAAAATACAAAATATTGTTCTACATTATGCCACAAGAATCAATAGATATAAATTCTGTGAAATAAAATGTTGAAGACCAGTGAGAGGGTTTATCGTAAAAATACTTCTCTAATGTCCAGGATATCTCCAATATCCAAGATTTTCAGAATTAATGATATCTTGGGAGGTAAAAAGTAAAATATGGAAAGAGCACATCACATGAAAAAGTCTACTAAGAGTATTTTTATGACATTCAGGAGAGTAACTTTTATTAATGACCACAGGTGTATTAAATAGCCACAATACAATTGGCAAAAGAGAAATAATAATCAAAGAATAATATTTTTCTTCTCTAGAAATTTTTTTAGAGCCTCTTGGACATCTTTGTTCCTCAGAGAGTAAATCAAAGGATTCAACATGGGAGTGACTAGGGAGTAACATAAGGATGCCACTTTACTCAGCTCAGGAAATCTGTCAGGAGTGAGATACATAAAAAAGACAGCACCATACAGCACACTGACAACTCCCAGGTGAGAGCTGCAGGTGGAGAAGGCCTTCTTACGTCCCTCAGTAGAGTGTATCTTTAGAACTGTGGACACAATATACATGTAAGATACTATAATGACTATGATAGTAGGCAAGATAATAATACATGATAAAGAAAAAGATATCATTCTATGGATAAAGAGGTCAGAACAAGATAGTCTCTGAAGTGGGCGAGAATCACAGTAAAAGTGGTCAACAGCCCGAGAAGCACAAAAAGATAAAGTAAATGTCATGCTAGTCTGAATAACTGAGCTAATGCAGCCACAAAAATAGGAACCAGCCACCAACTGAGTACAGAGACGTGTGGACATTTGAACAGAGTAGAGCAGAGGGTTGCAGATGGCAATAAAGCGGTCATAAGCCATGGCCGCCAGGAGAAATCCCTCGGTCACAATGAAGAGGGCAAAGAGAAAGAGCTGGGCCACACAGCCTGCAAAGGAGATAGACTTGTTTTCAGACCAGAAGTTGATCATAGCCTTGGGTGCAATAACAGATGAATAGAAAAGATCAATGAAGGAGAGATTGCCTAGGAAAAAATACATTGGTGTGTTCAGCCGAGGATCAGTAATAATAATGGTCATCATCCCAACATTCCCTAGAAGGATCATGGCATAAACAAACAAAAATAGCAGGAAGAGGAGAATGTGGAGCTCTGGGCGTACCCTGAAGCCTGCAAGAATGAAGTCAGTCATTTCTGAGTGATTGCTTGTTCCCCTGTCACCCATGGTAGAAACCTGTTGAGAGGCACAGGGCAAAATATACAAATGAACTCTTGGTTTGGATCCTAGCATTACAAATAATCTCTTATGGTATTAGGATTTACAAAGCTATTTTTAAATTAATGTTATTATTAATTTTAGCCTCATAAGTATACCGTGACTTAAAGGCAATCAATTGCTGTTGAAACCAAAGATTAGTTGTATTTCTTAAATCTTTAAGTGTTAGAGTTAGGTTTTTTGCCTCTGCATCTAATACAATGCCTTTCACCCAAATGCCTTTCACATTTCCAAGTATCACTTCTCTATACATTTCCCACTCATGATTCACACAATAACTTCAACATCATGAAGCAGTGACTGGAAGAGAGCACAATTAATTTAATAAATGACTTTGGGAAGCACATTAGGTAGTTTGGGTTGGGAGATATTTGGGGTTTTAGTAGTCAAGTTTAGGAAAACAGGGACTTAATTTGGAGTACCAACAAATATAAAGGAAGTGACTGAGTTAAAAAAAAAAAACTACTTGAGAAGTGCAATTACCTTTCACAAGTCATGGAAACTGGATTCTGATGGAAGTTATGTACCCACTAAGATAAAAGGTGTGCACAACCAAGCACAAAATTATTACACATTCAAGAATTTCTGTCCCAGATGGGCCATCAAAGCACTTTCATAAAGAAAACTTCCCTTCATTTCTTGATCCCAAGACTTGGAGATCTTTGTTTTAACTTTTAAGTTCAGGGATGCAAGTGCAGGTTTGTCACATAGGTAAATTTGTGTCATGGGGTTTTGCTGTACAGATCATTTAATCACCAGGGTATTAAGCCTAGTACCCATTAGTTATTTTTCCTGATCCTCTCCCTCCTCCCACCTTCCACCCTGCAAAAGCCTCCAGTGTGTGTTTTTCCCCTCCATGTGTCCATGTGACTTGCAGTTCTTTAAAGAGATCTACAGTAGAACTCTTCCAAGATAAAAGAGTTACTTTAGAAATTAATACTGCAAAGGATACATTTGGGGGCATTGCTGATTACACTTTTATTTGCCCTGAATACAACTTTTGTAGCCATTATTAACTCATTACTGCTCAAATAGATTTTTTAACTTCATATGTTAACAATACAAGCCACTCTTTCTCTGTCCTAAGGGCTCTACGTGCACGATTCTGTCTAGGCAACAATGATAACAAATATGTATATGGCACTTTTTATGTGCCAGACACTTTTCTAAATGCTTTCATAGTGGCTCATTTAATCCATATAATAATAACATTAAGTGGTTATTATTATATCCCCGAGTTTACAGATGAGTACATTGAGATACAGAGAAATGAAGTCTGCTGAAATTCACTTACTGCAGTCAGAATCAAGATTTGAAGCCAGGAAAACAGGCTCCAGAATCCATGCTTTTAATCGTCATTAATGATTAATCACTGTACTATATCAACTTTAAATAAAGGACCCTTCCTGTTCCCCTACCTTACTTCTGCTTGTACTTTAGAGTGTAGCTAAAATTTCCTATTTCCAAATAAAATCTCTAATTCTTCAACCTGGGTCAAAACATCTCATCCAAAGACAATTTGAAGAGAGCAACTGTCACCATATTTTAATATTGAGATTACATATTAATTATTCTTCACTTGACAATAACTTACTTAAGACAAAGTTCAATTTGTTCTCCATATATTGTCAGCATAACGTTATGTGTCTGGTAAATGGCAGGTAATCAATACATATTTATTATAGATAAAAGTTGAATGATAATGATCACGCAGAAACAGAGAAAAACATAAAAACTATCTATCTAATACTGCAGTGGTTAGTATGGGTTTTAGGTTTAAATAAATCTAGGCTCCAGTTCTGCTTCTCTCACTTTCTAAATGGGACCTTGGACAAGTTACTTATGCTCTCAATCTATGCTACTGTATTCTCATATATAAAGTGGAAATAAGAGTCCTCAAAGTTTTCTTGGGAATAGAAAATGACATATGTATATAAATCACTTAGCACCATTTATGGTAAACTAAGTAATTAGTAAATGTTAGCCATTATTTTTATTATACTTTTCAGTGCTCAGTCCCATATTCATACCAAATAGTGCTTATTAGGTTGAAAATTAATAACATATATGGTCATTTTTGGACAAAACATTCTCAGTTGAGGGGAAGAATCAATCTGTTAAAAGTTTAGAGAGATGAAGAACTCTTGGAGAAATGGAATATTTTGCCTGAGAAAAACGATTATTAAGAGAAAAGTTGCATAAGATGTTATCATTATTTAAGACTGTATTACATGTTGAAAATAAAATATTCACCTGTTTTATCAAAAATTAAATATGTAAATAATTAAAAAGTAGTAAGAGCTTACATTAGATTGCACTTAGGATCTGAAAAGGTGTGAGATATTTAAGAAGTGAAAGAAAGCTGACTGAAGTAAGCATGAAAAATCATTTTTTGAAAAATAATATATATCATTTATCTTCGTTTCACTCTCATCTAGAGGCAAAACAGATTATTTTAATTTCTAAGATTTATTTCTACCAAACTCATTTCAACATTATAATTTATTATTAAATAGTAATTATTCCTCACTTGACAATAATATCCTTAACATCAAACTCAGCTTGTTTGCTGCGTATTGTCAACATAATGTTCTGAATCTAGTGAATGACAATAATTCAATACATATTTATTAGATAGAAAAAAGCTGAATGATAATGAGTATGCAGAATCAGAGAAGAATGTAAAAAACAAATTTATTAAAATAAATTTATATCATAAATGTTATAAACATTGTGACATTATAAATGTTATAAACATTGTGACATTATAAATGTTAATAAATGCATTGATGATGACATTTTTTACCTGGAAAAGGGAGGTCTTCCCACAGAAGCCAACAAGTAGTCAGTTTGTGACTTATTTTTCAAAAACTTACATGTTTTAAAAGTTACTTTTACCTTGTATTGCTTAGTAACTTGTCAGATTCTGTTAAAAATCAATCAGCAGAGTTCCAACGTTTTCCTCGTTTATTGTTTTAATTCTAGAAAGGATAAACATAAAGTTAATTAATGACTGCCATAAGTACTGAAAAATAATTACTTTGAAATAAAATGAATCATTCCCCACAAGTCCACATTTGTTATTACAGTTTTAGATTCTTCCCATAGATAAATGTGGCTTATGTGCCTCATTGCTCTATTTTAAAAACAGTCCTTTTTTCAGTAGTTGATTTCCTGAAAAATTTTATAGTCCTCTTTAGAAGAGAGTCAAGGTGAATTTTTCAAATCATGTTCTGCCAAAACTGAAGTGACTCCAGGAACAATAGTCTATAGTTAAGCAAAGTGAACCTGAGGAATAAATCCACAGGATATTATCTATCCTGAATTCTCAGAAGCTTGTATGCTTTCAAGGCAAGAGGATAGATTGTCATGGATATGCAAGTAGAAGTCTTGAGCTCTTTGGCATCTCTGAATACTGCCAAAATATCAACAGCAGTTATCCATGAGGGCTTTGGTTTTGCTATAACTTTTTCATATAATTACAGTATTGAGATTTCCTTTATCTTCTGGGAGACAGTACCTCTGGGAGAGAAGAACACAAGTCAATTAATTAATGACTTCTAGGATCTAGAAGCAAGATCCATGAAGATCTCAGAGATTCTAGATTTTTTTAAAAAGCCTAAGAGTACTTAAAGTACATATAAGACATTCTTTAGAAAAAATCACAAGGATCTTTTAATTTTAATTTCTTCACTGAAAAAGCAGCATTTTCAATTTATCACTATAGCACAGTTTTTGATAAGCAAGTAGAAATAGATATGAAAGGAAATGTTGTGGTTCATAATGCCATTTGTAGGAAAATTTTGAGTCCTAGTCATAAAGTTAATTTCATATTTACTTTCAGAATTCTATTCACCCAAATCTCTCCTTGATGACTTTTTAACTATATTTTCTCAATAGTAATTGAGAAGAAAGATAGAATAGCATGACCATGATATGGGCAAAATCCAACAAATGTCCTCTAATCCATCAAGTAAAGGCCACATGATTAACTGGATCTAAAGTTGTGTTTATATTGTAATTTTAATTGCTTTAAAGTTGTTTATTCAGGTGTCATGTATTAAGTTAGTAACTTCTCATCAGTCCCTGTATATAGTTCAAAATAATTTAAAGAACTGTTGGTTCCTTCCAGTGAGTGTTAAAGTTCTTAAAGATGGTGTGTCCGGAGTTTGTTCCTTCAGATGTTCAGATGAGTCTGGAGTTTCTTCTTTTTGGTGGGTTTGTGGTCTCACTGACTTCAGAAGTGAGTTACAGCTCTTAAACCCTCTTAAAGATGGCGTGTCTGGAGTTGTTTGTTCCTCCCAGTGGGTTCCTGGTCTCGCTGGCTTCAGGAATGAAGCTGCAGACCTTCGCGGTGAGTGCTACAGCTAATAAAGGTGGTGAGTCTGGAGTTGTTCGTTCCTCCCGGTGGGTTCGTGGTCTCACTGACTTGGAACCAACCCAAATGTCCATCAATGATAGACTGGATTAAGAAAATGTGGCACATATACACCATGGAATACTATGCAGCCATAAAAAAGGATGAGTTCATGTCCTTTGTTGGGACACGGATGAAACTGTAAACCATCATTCTCAGTAAACTATCGCAAGGACAGAAAACCAAACACCGCACGTTCTCACTCATAAGTGGAAATTGAACAACGACAACACTTGGACACAGGGTGGGGAACATCACACATCAGGGCCTGTCATAAGGTGGTGGGGAGGGGGGATGGATAGCATTAGGAGATATACCTAATGTAAATGACGAATTAATGAGTGCAGCACACCAACATGGCACATGTATACATACGTAACAAACCTGCACATTGTGCGCATGTACCCTAGAACTTAAAGTCTAATAATAATTAAAAAACAAAAAAAAAAAGGAAAAGAAACAAAACAAAACAAAAGGAGTGAAGCTGCAGACCTTTGCAATGAGTGTTACAGCTCATAAAGGCAGCACCTCTGGAGTTGTTCTTCCTCTTGGTGGGTTTGTAGTCTCACTTGCTTCAGGAGTGAAGCTGCAGACCTTGGTGGTGAATTTTACAGCTCATAAAAGCAGTACAGACCCAACGAGTGAGCAGCAGCAAGATTTGCTGCTAAGCTAAAAAACAAAGGTTCCACAGGGTAGAAGAGGACCCTAGCAGGTTGCTTTAATCACCTTATTTGGCCCCACCCATGTGCTGCTGATTGGTCCATTTTACAGAGCGCTGATTGGTCCATTTTTCAGAGTGCTGATTGGTCTGTTTTTACAGAGTGCTGATTGGTGTGTTTACAAACCTTCAGCTAGACACAGAGTGCTGATTGGTGCGTTTTTACAGAGTGCTGATTGGTGCGTTTACAAACCTTTACCTAGACACAGAGCGCTGATTGGTGTGTTTACAATCCTTTAGCTAGACAGAAAAGTTCTCCAAGTCCCCACCAGACCCAGAAGCCCAGCCGGCTTCACCTCTCAGTTGGTTCAGCAAAATGAATGTGTTCAGTAAGGAGACTGAATTTAGAGCTCATTTTATCAATTGTTGTGTTCCCCTAGTAAAATTATCCCTCTGTTAAGCAGTAAGAATATTCATTCAGCAGGGCCAAATGTCATGCAGGCATCCAGCAAAAAACAGTTGAGAATGAGTTGCTGGTTTTACAGTGGTGGCTGACATTCCCATTTTGACCCCTTGTACTTGGACCTGTAATTGTTTCATATATTTGTCGCTAATGAAGAGCACAGATTATATCCTGGATGACAGTTACTCACCTTTCTAAAGTAATGACATCCAGTTGGTCTAACAACTGAATCTTTAACAAATGATTCCGGTTGCTGCCACCAACGCTACCACCGCGTTTGGATGTAGAATTTGGAATCCCTGCACCCCTGTTAACAAGGAAGCAGAGTTTGAACTGCCAGCTTTCCTCAGCAAGCTGTGGACGCTTGTGGAGGAAACCCACACTAATGAATTCATCACCTGGAACCAGAATGGCCAAAGTTTTCTGGTCTTGGATGAGCAACGATTTGCAAAAGAAATTCTTACCAAATATTTCAAGCACAATAATATGGCAAGCTTTGTGAGGCAACTGAATATGTGTGATTTCTGTAAAGTAGTACATATCGACTCTGAAATTGTAAAGCAGGAAAGAGATGGTCCTGTGGAATTTCAGCATCCTTACTTCAAACAAGGACAGGATGACTTGCTGGAGAACATTAAAAGGAAGGTTTCATCTTCAAAACCAGAAGAAAATAAAAATTCTTCAGGAAGAATTTTAAAAAAATTATAGGTAGTGCTCAGAAGATTCCAATAAAACAGGAAACTATTGAGTACAGGCTTTCTGAATTAAAAAGTTAGAATGAGTCCCTTTAGAAGGAGGTGTCAGAATTACGAGCAAAGCATGCACAACAGGAACAAGTTATTCAAAAATTGTCCAGTTTACTGTTGCATTGGTTCAAAATAACCAACTTGTGAGTTTAAAACTTAAAAGGCTTCTACTTTAAACACTAATGGAGCCCAAAAGAAGAATCTGTTTCAGCACATAATCAAAGAACCAACTGATAATCACCGTCATAAAGTTCCACACAGTAGGACTGAAGGTTTAAAGCCAAGGGAGATGATTTCAGATGACATGATTATTTACAATGTTACTGATGATAATGCAAATGAAGAAAATATCCCAGTTATTCCAGAAACTGGGATATTATATCATATGCATATATCTCATATATATATATATACATATATATATCTATCTCCAGGATGTTATATCTGATCCCTCCAATTGTAGCCAGTACCCTGATATTGTCATTGTTGAAGAAGACAATGAAGATGAGTATGCACCTGCCATTCACAGTGGAGAGCAGAGTGAACCAGCCAGAGAATCCCTAAGTGAGAATCCCTAATCTCATGAGTGAGAACATGCTGTGTTTGGTTTTCTGTTCTTGTGTGTGTTTGCTGACAATGATGGTTTCCAGCTTCATCCATGTCCCTGCAAAGGACATGAACTCATCCTTTTTTATGGCTGCATATTATTCCATGGTGTATATGTGCCGTATTTTCTTTATCCAGTCTATCGTGAATGGGCATTTGGGTTGTTCCAAGTCCTTGCTATTGTGAATAGTGTGGCAATAAACATACATGTGCATGAGTTCTTATAGTCAAATGATTTATAATCTTTTGAGTATATACCCAGTAATGGGATTGCTGGGTCAAATGGTATTTCTGGTTCTAGATCCTTGAGGAATCACCACACTGTCTTCCACAATGGTTGAATTAATTTATACTCCCACCAACAGTGTAAAAGCATTCCTATTTCACCACATCCTCTCCAGCATCTGTTGTTTCCTGACTTTTTAATGATCGCCATTCTAACTGGCATGAGATGGTATCTCATTGTGGTTTTGATTTGCATTTCTCTAATGACCAGTGATGATGAGCTTTTCTTCGTATGTTTGTTGGCCACATAAATGTCTTCTTTTGAGAAGTGTCTGTTCATATCCTTCACCCACTTTTTGATGGTATTGTTTGTTTTTTTCTTGTACATTTGTTTAAGTTATGTGTAGATTCTGGTTATTAGCCCTTTATTAAAACTTAAAAAAGCCCTTTGTCAGATGGATAGATTGCAGAAATTTTCTCCCATTCTGTAGGTTGTCTGTTCACTCTGATGATAGTTTCTTTTGCTGTGCAGAAGCTTTTTAGTTTAATTAGATCCCATTTGTCAATTTTGGCTTTTGTTGCCATTGCTTTTGGTGTTTTAGTCATGAAGTCTTTGCCCATGCCTATGTCCTGAATGGTATTGCCTAGGTTTTATTCTAGGTTTTTTTGTGGTTTTAGATCTGACATTTAAGTCTTTAATCTATCTTGAGTTAATATTTGTGCAAGATGTAAGAAAGGGGTCCAGTTTCAGTTTTCTGCATGTGGCTAGCTAGTTTTCCCAACACCATTTATTAAATAGGGAATCCTTCCCCATTGCTTGTTTTTGTCAGATATGTCAAACATCAGATGGCTGGACATGTGTGGTGTTATTTCTGAGGGCTCTGTTCTATTCCATTGGTCTATATATCTGTTTTGGTACCAGTACCATGCTGTTACATTTACTGTAGCCTTGTAGTATGGTTTGAAGTCAGGTAGCATGATGCCTTCAGCTTTGTTCCTTTTGCTTAGGATTATCTTGGCTATACGGGCTCTTTTTAGGTTCCACATGAAATTTAAAGTAGTTTTTTCTAATTGTGTGAAGAAAGTCAATGGTAGCTTGATGGGGATAGCATTGAATCTATTAATTACTTTGGGCAGTATGGCCATTTTCACAATACTGATTCTTCCTATCCATGAGCATGGAATGTTTTTCCATTTGTTTGTGTCTTCTCTTATTTCCTTGAGCAGTAGTTTGTAGTTCTCCTTGAAGAGATCTTTGACATCCCTTGTAAGTTGTATGCCTAGATATTTTATTCTCTTTGTAGCAATTGTGGATGGGAGTTCACTCATGATTTGGCTTTCTGCTTGTCCATTATTAGTGTAGAGGAATGCTTGTGATTTTTGCACATTGATTCTGTATCCTGAGACTTTGCTGAAGTTGCTTACCAGCTTAAGGAGATACTGGGCTGAGACAATGGGGTTTTCTAAATATACACTCATGTCATCTGCAAACAGAGACAATTTGACTTCCTCTTTTCCTATTTGAATACCCTTTATTTCTTTCTCTTGCCTGATTGCCCTGGCCAGAATTTCCAATACTATGTTGAATAGGAGTGGTGAGAGAGGGCATCCTTGTGTTGTGCTGGCTTTCAAAGGGAATGCTTCTAGCTTTTGCCTATTCAGTGTGATATTGGCTGTGGGTTTGTCATAAATAGCTCTTACTATTTTGAGATACATTCCATCACTACCTAGTTTATTGAGAGTTTTTAGCATTAAGCACTGTTGAATTTTGTTGAAGACCTTTTCTGAATCAACTGAGATAATCATGTGGTTTTTGTCACTGGTTCTGTTTATGTGATTGCTTACATTTATTGATTTGCATATGTTGAACCCGCCTTGCATCCCAGGGATGAAGCCAACTTGATCGTGGAGGATAAGCTTTTTGATGTACTGCTGGATTCAGTTTGCCAGTATTTTATTTAGGATTTTTGCATCGATGTTCATCAGGGATATCAGCCTGAAATTTCTTTTTTTGTTATGTCTCTGCCAGGTTTTGGTATTGAGATGATGCTGGCTTCATAAATCAGTTAGAGAGGAGTCCCTCTTTTTCTATTGTTTGGAATAGTTTCAGAAGGAATGGTACCAGCTCCTCCTTGTACCTCTGAAAGAATTTAGCTGTGAATCCGCCTGGTCCTGGGCTTATTTTTCTTGGTAGGCTATTAATTCCTGCCTTAATTTCAGAACTTGTTATTGGTCTATTCAGGGATTTGACTTCTTCCTGGTTTAGTCTTGGGAGGGTGTATGTGTCCAGGAATTTATCCATTTCTTCTAGATTTTCTAGTTGATTTGCATACAGGTATTTATAGTATTCTCTGATGGTAGTTTGTCTCTTTTCTGTGGGATCGGTGGTGATATCCCCTTTATCATTTTTTATTGTGTCTACTTGATTCTTCTCTTTTTTCTTCTTTATTAGTCTGGCTAGTGGCCTATTTTGTTAATCTTTTCAAAAAACCATCTGCTGGATTCATTGATTTTTTTGAAGGTTTTTCATGTCTCTATCTCCTTCAGTTCTGCTCCAATCTTAGTTATTTTTTGTCTTCTGCTAGCTTTTGAATTTGTTTGCTCTTGCTTCTCTAGTTCTTTTAATTGTGATGTTAGGGCTTCAATTTTAGATCTTTCCTGCTTTCTCCTGTGGGCATTTAGTGCTATAAATTTCCTTCTGAACACTGCTTTAGCTGTGTCCCAGAGATTCTGGTACATTGTGTCTTTGTTCTCATTGGTTTTAAATAACTTATTTATTTCTGCCTTAATTTCATTATTTACCCAGTAGCCACTCAGGAACAGGTTGTTCAGTTTCCATGTAGTTTTGTGGTTTTGAGTGAGTTTCTTAACCCTGAGTTTTAATTTGATTGCACTGTAGTCTGAGAGAGTTTTAATTTCCATTCTTTTGCATTTGTTGAGGAGTGTTTTACTTGCAATTGTGTGGTCAATTTTAGAATAAGTGCAATGTGGTATTGAGAAGAATGTATATTCTGTTGATTTTGGTTGGAGGGTTCTGTAGATGTCTATTAAGTTGGCTTGGTCCAGAGCTGAGTTCAAGTCCTAAATATCCTTGTTAATTTTCTGTCTTGTTGATCTGTCTAATATTGACAGTGGGGTGTTAAAGTCTCCCACTATTTTTGTGTGGGAGTCTAAGTCTTTTTGTAGGTCTCTAAGAACTTGCTTTATGAATCTGGTTGCTCCTGTATTGGGTGCATATATATGTGGTATAGTTAGCTCTTCTTGTTGCATTGATCCCTTTACCATTATGTAATGCCCTTGTCTTTTTTTTATCTTTGTTGGCTTACAGTCTGTTTTATCAGAGACTAGGATTGCAACCCCTGCTTTGTTTTTTTTTTTGCTTTCCATTTGCTTGGGAAATCTTCTGCCATCCCTTTATGTTGAGCCTATGTGTGTCTTTGCACATATGGGTCTCCTGAATACAACACACCAATGGGTCTTGACTCTTTGTCCAATTTGCCAGTCTCTGTCTTTTAATTGGGGCATTTAGCCCATTTACATTTAAGGTTAATATTATTATGTGTGAATTTGATCCTGTCATTATGAAGCTAACTGGTTATTTTGCTTGTTAGTTGATGCAGTTTCTTCATAGTGTTGATGGTCTTTATAATTTGGTATGTTTTTGCAGTGGCTGGTACTGGTTTTTCCTTTACATATTTACTGCTTCCTTCAGGATCTCTTGTAAGGCATGCCTGGAGGTACACAATCTTTCAGCATTTGCTTGTCTGTTAAGGATTTTATTTCTTTTTTGCTTCCGAAGCTTAGTTTAGCTGGATATGAAATTCTGTCTTGAAAATTCTTTTCTTTAAAAATGTTGAATATTGGCCCTCACGCTCTTCTGGCTTGTAGGGTTTCTGCAGAGAGATCCACTGTTAGTCTCATGGGCTTCCCTTTGTGGGTAACTCAATCTTTCTCTCTAGCTGCTCTTAACATTTTTTCCTTCATTTCAACTTCAGTGAATCTGATGATTATGTGTCTTGGGGTTGCTCTCCTCAAGGAGTATCTTTGTGGTGTTCTCTGTATTTCCTGAATTTGAATGTTGGCCTGTCTTGCTAGGTTGGGGAAGTTCTCCTGGATAATATCCTGAAGAGTGTTTTCCAGCTTGGTTCCATTCTCCCTGTCACTTTCAGGTACACTATTCAAATGTAGGTTTGGTCTTTTCATAGTCCCATATTTCTTGGAGGCTTTGTTCATTCCTTTTCATTCTTTTTTCTCTAATGTTGTCTTCATGGTTTATTTCATTAAGTTGATCTTCAATCTCTGATATCCTTTCTTCCACTTGATCAATTCAGCTATCAACAATTGTGTATGCTTCATGAAGTTCTTATGCTGTGTTTTTCAGCTTCATCAGCTAATTTATGTTTTCCCCTAACCTGGTTATTCTAGTTAGCAATTCCTCTAACCTTTTTTCAAGGTTCTTAGCTTCCTTGCATTGGGTTAGAACATGCTTCTTTAGCTTGGAGGAGTTTGTTATTACCCAGCTTTTGAAGCCTACTTCTGTCAATTCATCAAACTCATTCTTCATCCACTTTTGTTCCCTTCATGGTGAGGAGTTGTAATCCTTTGGAGAAGAAGAGGCATTCTGGTTTCGGGGATTTTCAGCCTTTGTGCACCTTTTTCCTTATCTTCAAGGATTTATCTACCTATGGCCTTTTATGTTGGTGACCTTCAGATGAGGTTTCTGTGTGGATGTCCCTTTTGTTGATGTTGATGCTATTCTTTTCTGTTTGTTAATTTTCCTTCTAATAATCTGGCCCTTCTGCTGCAGGTCAGCTGGAGTTTGCTGGAGGTCCACTCCTGACCTGTTTGCCTGGGTTTCACCAGCAGAGGCTGCAGAACAGCAAAGATTGCTGCCTGTTCATTCCTTGGAATCTTCATCCCAGAGGGGTGCCTGCCAGATGCCAGCTGGAGCTCTCCTGTAGGAGTCGTCTGTCAACCCCTGCTGGGAGGTGTCTCCCAGTCAGGAGGCATGGGGGTCAGGGACTCACTTGAGGAGGCAGTCTGTCTCTTAGCAGAGCTTGAGCACTGTGCTGGGAGATCTGCTGCTCTCTTCAGAGCTGGCAGGCAAGAACTTCTAAGTGTGCTGAAGCTGCGCCCACAGCTGCCTCTTCCCCTGGTGCCCTGTCCCAGGGAGATGAGAGTTTATCTATAAGCCCCTGACTGGGGCTGCTGTTTTTTGTTTGTTTGCTTGTTTTGTTTGTTTGTTTTTTTTTTCAGATGTGCCCTGCCCAGAGATGAGGAATCTAGAGAAGCAGTCTGGCTACAGCAGCTCTGCTGATCTGCAGTGGGTTCTGCCCAGTTTGAACTTCCTGGTGGCTTTGTTTACACTGTGAGGGGAAAACTGCTTACTCAAGCCTCAGTAATGGTGGGAGCCCCTCCCCCACTAAGCTTGAGCATCCCAGGTCGACTTCAGACTGCTATGCTGGCAGCAAGAATCTCAAGCCAGTGGATCTTAGCTTGCTATGCTCCTTGGGGGTGGGATCTGCTGAGCAAGACCATTTGGCTCCCTGGTTTCAGCCCCCTTTCCAGGGGAGTGAACAGTTTTGTCTTGCTGGCATTCCAGGTGCCACTGGGGCATGAAAAAAACTCCTGAAGCTAGCTCAGTGTCTACTTAAATAGCTGCCCAGTTTTGTTCTTAAAACCCAGGGCCCTAGGTGGTGTAGGCACCGAAGGGAATCTCCTGGTGTACAGGTTGTGAAGACCATGGGAAAAGCATAGTATCTGGACTGGAGTGCACTGTTCCTCATGGCACAGTCTCTCATGGCTTCCCTTGGCTAGGGGAGGGAGTTCCCCGACCCCTTGCACTTCCCAGGTGAGGCGACACCCCATCCTCCTTCAGCTTGCCCTCCGTGGGCTGCACCCACTGCCTAACCAGTCCCAATGAGATGAGCAGGGTACCTCAGTTGGAAATGCAGAAATCACCCACCTGCGTTGATCTCGCTGGGAGCTGCAGACCGAAGCTGTTCCTTTTAGGCCATCTTGCCAGTCACCTGCAGTGGACTTATTTTTAACGTAGCCTGCCTGCTGTTCATTTCCTTTTCCTAAAAATATGCTCATACTTTTTATTTAAATGCACTTTTAATTTTAGAATTATTTTAAATTTCCAGAAAAACTGTAAAGATAGTACATAGAGGTCCTACAAACCTCTAAGTTTCCGAAATTGTTAACATCTTACACTACTATGGAACATTTATCACAACCAAGGAAGCAATAATGGTATATGACTACTAACTAAACCCCACAATTGATTCCATTTTTTACTAACTTTTTCCCCTAATATTTTCTTTCTTTTCTAGAATTCAATCTAGAGCACCACATTAATTTAGTTCTTATATCTCCGAGAGTCCTCTTGTCTCTGAGAGTTTCTCAGACTTTTTTTGTTTTTGATCATTTTGGCTGTTTTGAGGAGCACTTATGAGGTATTTTATAGAATATCCTCAATTCAGTTTTGTCTGATGTTTTCCTCCTGGTGGAAACATGGGTGTGGGAAGGAAGACAACAGAGATGAAGTGCCATTCTCATCACATCACATCAGTAAGTATAATATATAATATATATTATCAACATAGCTTATCACTGATTATTTAATTTAACCTTGACACCTGGGTGAAAGAGTGTTTTCTAGGTTTCTCCATTATCAAGTTGTTCCCCACACTTTCCATACTCTACTCAATATAAGCAATAGATACTCCCTTACTTTTTGGCACTATAAGATGCTTAAGCTGGTGCTTCTTGCCCTACCCCTAGACTCAGACACTTCTCCAATTATTCCTGGTTACTTTAATTGGGGAATGGTGCCAGAAAACAGAACTGGGGTGATAAATGTTTTGGTTAGTATTGCAGTGTCATTGCCTCTACACTCTCCCAACAGACAGCTAGAAAATACACATGTCAACCCATATATATATATATATATATATATAAAATTATTTCCATCTATATTTATAATAATCTAAAGATGAATTCCTGCTGATGTCTCCAATACTAATCCTATACTACATGATTCACTCTCATCTTCTCCTTTGCTTTTAAAGTTTCATTCCAACAGTGGTAAACCTGGAGGTCTCCAGCATTCACCACATATTCACTTATTTATCCAATCTCAGTCTATAAACACAGAACTTTCATAATTACAAACCTGTCTCCCTATGAGAAACAACGTTACCAACCGGAGTACTATGTTCATGAACTATTGCTTTTGTATTTAGTCTCATAGTTACAAGCCAAAAAGCTGTTTTCCAAAGTTACTTAGGACGGCACTTTCTCCCCATTCCTCTTCAGTGAGATTATGTCATACATGTGTAGTACAGTGTGATTCTTTTTTCAGAGTCTGCATTTCACTCCGGGATCCCCTGTTCTCCAGTCGTCTTTAGATTAGGTATATCTAATGTGTCCCTGCCCCAACCCCCACCCCAAAATACTAAATGTGATTTTCCTTCCTGTGAATTCCCACCTATGAGTGAGAACATGCGGTGTTTGGTTTTTTGTCCTTGCGATAGTTTACTGAGAATGATGTTTTCCAGTTTCATCCATGTCCCTACAAAGGACACGAACTCATCATTTTTTATGGCTGCATAGTATTCCATGGTGTATATGTGCCACATTTTCTTAATCCAGTCTATTGTTGTTGGACATTTGGGTTGGTTCCAAGTCTTTGCTATTGTGAATAGTGCCGCAATAAACATACGTGTGCATGTGTCTTTATAGCAGCATGATTTATACTCCTTTGGGTATATACCCAGTAATGGGATGGCTGGGTCAAATGGTATTTCTAGTTCTAGATCCCTGAGGAATCGCCACACTGACTTCCACAATGGTTGAACTAGTTTACAGTCCCACCAACAGTGTAAAAGTGTTCCTATTTCTCCACATCCTCTCCAGCACCTGTTGTTTCCTGATTTTTTAATGATGGCCATTCTAACTGGTGTGAGATGGTATCTCACTGTGGTTTTGATTTGCATTTCTCTGATGGCCAGTGATGATGAGCATTTCTTCATGTGTTTTCTGGCTGCATAAATGTCTTCTTTTGAGAAGTGTCTGTTCATGTCCTTTGCCCACTTTTTGATGGGGTTGTTTGTTTTTTTCTTGTAAATTTGTTTGAGTTCATTGTAGATTCTGGATATTAGCCCTTTGTCAGATGAGTAGGTTGCAAATATTTTCTCCCATTCTGTAGGTTGCCTGTTCACTCTGATGGTAGTTTCTTTTGCTGTGCAGAAGCTCTTTAGTTTAATGAGATCCCATTTGTCAATTTTGGCTTTTGTTGCCATTGCTTTTGGTGTTTTAGACATGAAGTCCTTGCCCACGCCTACGGCCTGAATGGTACTGCCTAGGTTTTCTTGTAGGATTTTAATGGTTTTAGGTCTAACATTTAAGTCTTTAATCCATCTTGAATTAATTTTTGTATAAGGTGTAAGGAAGGGATCCAGTTTCAGCTTTCTACATATGGCTAGCCAGTTTTCCCAGCACCATTTATTAAATAGGGAATCCTTTCCCCATTTCTTGTTTTTGTCAGGTTTGTCAAAGATCAAATAGTTGTAGATATGCGGCATCATTTCTGAGGGCTCTGTTCTGTTCCATTGATCTATATCTCTGTTGTGGTACCAGTACCATGCTGTTTTGGTTACTGTAGCCTTGTAGTATAGTTTGAAGTCAGGTAGCGTGATGCCTCCAGCTTTGTTCTTTTGGCTTAGGATTGACTTGGCGATGCGGGCTCTTTTTTGGTTCCATATGAACTTTAAAGTAGTTTTTTCCAATTCTGTGAAGAAAGTCATTGGTAGCTTGATGGGGATGGCATTGAATCTATAAATTACTTTGGGCAGTATGGCCATTTTCACGATATTGATTCTTCCAACCCATGAGCATGGAATGTTCTTCCATTTGTTTGTATCCTCTTTGATTTCATTGAGCAGTGGTTTGTAGTTCTCCTTGAAGAGGTCCTTCACATCCCTTGTAGGTTGGATTCCTAGGTATTTTATTCTCTTTGAAGCAATTGTGAATGGGAGTTCACTCATGATTTGGCTCTCTGTTTGTCTGTGATTGGTGTACAAGAATGCTTGTGATTTTTGTACATTGATTTTGTATCCTGAGACTTTGCTGAAGTTGCTAATCAGCTTAAGGAGATTTTGGGCTAAGACAATGGGATTTTCTAGATATACAATCATGTCATCTGCAAACAGGGACAGTTTGACTTCCTCTTTTCCTAATTGAATACCCTTTATTTCCTTCTCCTGCCTGATTGCTCTGGCCAGAACTTCCAGCACTATGTTGAATAGGAGCGGTGAGAGAGGGCATCCCTGTCCTGATTTCTTAAATTTGTAGACATAAGGTTCACTCTGTGGTACAAGGTTCAGTGGGATTTGACAAATGCATAGCCTCATGTATCTGCCTCTGTAATATCATATAGGTTATATCCACCACCCTGAAAATCCCCTAAAGGTCCTCTAGTCAAACACCCACCTCAAATCCCTGGAAACTACCTATTTTTTCCTTATAATTTTACCTTTTCCAGAATATCATATGAATGTAATCCTACATTCACTTAGTAAAATGCATTTAAGTTTTATTCATATCTTTACATGAATTAAAAGTTTCTTCTTTTTATTTCTTTTCTTTTCTTTCTTTTTTTTTTTTTTAACAGAATTTTGCTCTTGTTGTCCAGGCTGGAGTGCAGTGGAGCAATCTTGGCTCACTGCAACCTCCACCTCCCATGTTCAAGCGATTCTCCTGCCTCAGCCTCCGAAGTAGCTGGGATTACAGGTGCCCCCCACCATGCTCAGCTAATTTTGATATTTTTAGTAGAGACAGGGTTACACCATATTGGTCAGGCTGGTCTCGAACTCCTGACCTCAGGTGATCCACCCGCCTGGGCCTCCCAAAGTGCTGGGATTACAGGCGTGAACCAACATGCCCAGCCCTTTTTACTTCTAAATAGCATTCCAGGCTGGGTGTGATGGCTCACACCTGTAATCCCAGCACTTTGGGAGGCCAATGTGGAAGGATTGCTTGAGCCCATGAGTCGGAAATGCCGGTTTGTACAGTTAATTGGCTGCATAGCTGCCACACTGTCTGCTGTACTATTTTCCATCCCCAACAGCAATGAATGAGCATTCCTATTGCTCTGCATCCTCACCAGTATTTAATATTGTCAGTTTTTTAAATTTTAGCCACTTATTAGGTGTGCCATTATGCTTTGAGGATTTCATAACTTCTAATTAGATAAAGTCATAATCAAGAGTCTAGCCATCCTCTAGCATAAAGGCAGGCTACTACCCAAAACTTGGTCTACATGATACTCTCTATCAGAACTCGGATTTACATCAAATGAAAAAAATATCCACACAACTGGATATTTGGCAGTATTTTAGCAGCAAATTTTCTTTCTTTTAATTCCCAGCTTTATTAATTAAATTACAGAATATTTTCTGAAACTATACCTGACAGTATCCAGTATGATCAGGAAGTAATTATGGAGATTAATTTTTTTCAAGAATAATATTTATTCATACAATCATTCGTTCAATCACTGAACACTTGTGGGCCACCTACTGTATGCCAGCCAGAATAAGGGGACCCATGAGTATCAGAAATTAGTTTCTTCTCAAACTACAAGTGCACTGCACTTTCTCCTTTGTTCACCTTCAATTTATTATGAACAGCACGTTTTGATCCACCCTTCAAGAAAAAGATTGTTATTTTTTAAGGTGCACACTGGGTTTATTTTATAATTGGTAACAAGAAAATGTTGCCAATCATAAAATAATTTTTATTTTATAAAGCATGCAGAAATACTTAAGGATGATTAATTATTTGAATAAAATAAAAAAAACTCATCTCTTACCTGAATATGTCTTCTTTCTTGACTTTTGTTAAGCAAGTTTTTACTGGTAGATGTGAGGATAAAAAAGTTATTGTATTTAATTCTAGGAAGGCAAAAATGTTGTAAAACTATATTATGGAAATTAAAAACAATGTCAAAATTAAGCATAATAAAAATAAAAGTTTAGCATCAGATATAAAAATCTTGTTTTGAAATATGTAATTTTATTCTGTTTTAGGCCCTTATAGATTAATAATAGCTCATTCTTGAATTAAGAATGTATTTTTCATTTCCTTAATAGTGTTTTTGCCTGAAAATCCCCTGTAATTATATACCCCTCTCAAGAGAAAAGAGGATGGAAGAGAATCTATCAAGGCCTCTTCCAGGCCTATGAATATTTCTTTATTGAAACTGAAAAGGAAATGCAACTGAACCTAAAGGATCGCACTGCATGAACACGCCTCCCCTGTGTTGTAGTGTATTTTACAGGCATTGGAATGAGAACAATGAAAGCAAAAAGGAAATTTAAATAAGGCAAAGATTAAATCACCAGTGAACTGTGGTAATCCCTGATGAACTATGGGAATATGGCAGGAGGGACTGGTGGTGCCCTTAGCGCTATTGCAACTATTTCAGGTAATTACAGTATAGATTGGGTGGAAGGGGATCCCTCTGGGGGAAGCTAAGAATAAGTCAATTATGGGTGATAACAATGAAAAGTTCCAGGTTCATTCCACGAGGGCCACATAGGAAGGAAGAGACAAGAAGAAAAGGATACTATCTATCCTTATTACTTACCTTGAACCATCTTGGAGTCTTTTTGGAAACGATTTCTTGTTAGAAAAACTTGCTTTAGGTTGAGATAATGTATTTCACATAATTTCCATTTCTCAGTTTAATTTATGCCTTCCACATTCACAATGAATTTTTGTATTGCTTCTTTTACGTGATAGCTCATAGTCTTATGTCCTACAGGTTTTTTTGTTGCCATTTTCTTGTGGGATCATAGGTGATTTCTATTTTGCCTATTGTATCATACAATATATTACATACCAGGTTACCAATGTATTTATAATTAAAATTAATGGGCAAGATTCAATTAACAAGCAAGCCTATTTGAATATAAGTGACAATTATCTCAAGGCCTTGTCGCCTCCAATGTACTAAGTCACCTCTGAAGTACTAAGTACTGTGGTTCTAGCTAGACCACAAGACTGAGAGTCCAAACATTAGAATGTGCCTATCTCACTGAAATACAAGAAGTAATGAAAAAAACTAATGAGCTTGAAAGAAATGAACATGTAGGACTTTAGCCATTCAGTATACCATATACTGAATTTCAGTTACCAAAGACTTAGAATATAATGTACAAGATTAAATATCTAAATTAAATTTTATTTATCATACTTACCAGCTATTACAAAAATAATGTGTACAGAACAACCACAAAGCCTAAGTGTCATTAAACTCATGTTACTGGGGTCATCAACTAGGAATCTCTGATGATATTAGCTATGCAGCCTCTATTGTTGGCTGGTTGAGGATGACCTTAGCTGGGATGACTGAAGCAACTTGTATCTTCTCTGCATGTGTCTTATGTTCCATCAGGCAACCCTGGGCATCTTCTTATAGCTATGGTTGAGAAAGACAAATAAAAGCAGAAATATAGCACAAGCACTTTTCCAGCAAACATCTCACTGGCCAAAGCAAGTGATGTGGATGAATCAAGGAATGGGTAGAGCATCCCTTCCCTGAGTTGGAGAGCACTGAAAAATGACATAGCAAAAAGGATGGACAAAGGGAGGGGGTGAATAATTATGACCATTTCTTTTCAACGTGAGGCTATGTCCGGATATGAAGCTGGCGTGTTTTGAAAGTTTACACTGGCTAGGCTTTCATAACCTTTTTAGGCCTTACCATATGTTCCTTACACAGACTCACTATTAGAGTGGGTAAAAGCTCTCCTATTTCAGTTGCTATTCTCATTTTGGTCTGCCACACTTTCTAGGGAATACCTGTTGGCTACTTTGAATTTGTTTGTTCTCGTATCTATTAGAAATCTGATTTCTTCCATTTGCTTTCCCTGACATAGCAGCCAATAATGCTCAGGTTTTGAGGTTGATGCTTTGTTCCCGCCTGCTAATATTTGGAGATTCATAGTCACACTTTGTTATATAAATTTGTCTGTCCATGAAATTTGGTTTTCTCTCTCTAGTTGTTTTTTGCCTAGGATTAAAAAATTGTTTTAAATTACGTAAGATAAAGCTGAAAGTTCAAACAAGTGGTAGAAGGTTTCTAAAAATTAATCTTGAAATAGAAATTCTTTATGTGAACATATTGACTACATTCAAAGGGGGTATTATATGGTTATTCTGTAAATTGAGCATTAAAATAAAAGCACAACAGGGTATTCTTAAGGCACTACTCTGCTCTTTAGCAAAATTTGTAAGGGGTTATAAAATTTTTAAATTTCTGAGTCATCATTTTGGCAAAATAAGTAACTTACAGTAATCTGAAATTCTATTTCATAATATCAAGTGTTTTAAACTTTGAACATATTTAACCAGGCTTTCCAAAATCAAACTTCAGTTTCAAAATTGTCTTTCCTGATGCCTGGCTTTTTGGATGGATCAGAGGGCGCCTGAAACATCTAGAAAAGAGGTAAACAGAATTATTTGACATATTTAGGTATATGGGATTGCCAAAATGATGTTCAATCTTCTTTAGGTTATATTTTTGTGAATAATGCTAATATATGTTCCAAAATTGTATGGGATTTCTAAAATTATAATGTGTGAGTATATGCTATCAATCATAATTAAGGTTGTTACGTTAAGTTAATTTAAAGGATGGAGATAACCAAATTTCTTTGTCAATTACATTTATAACTGTAACTACCCTGGACATTTTGCTATTCACAGACAATTGTCTTGTTTTAATCCTTTTCAAAAGGTGGTTTATAGTAAGCTATAGAATTTTAACAGGTGCTCTCAAATACATGCTTCTGATAATTTTGGAGATTATAACATTGGAATAAAGGAAAATAATAAGATATACCTGAATGACAAAGCAAGGTTAAAAAATTGTGCTAAAAATTAAGTGTTACATAAAATATAATTCTAGCCAGAAACAAAAAACATAAATTGCTTAATTGCTTAATTATGTTAGAATGTTCAGGCTAGAATAGTACCTGTATTAGTCCATTTGCATGCTGCTAATAAAGACATACCCAAGACTCGGTAATTTATGCAGAAGAGAGGTTTAATGGACTAACAGTTCCACATGGCTGGGGAGGCCTCACAATCATGGTGGAAGGCAAGGAGGAGCAAGTTACATCTTACGTGGTTGGCAGCAGGCAAACAGAGAGCTTGTGCAGGGAAATTCCCCCGTATAAAACCAGGAGATCTCATGAGACTTATTCACTACCACGAGAACAGCACCAGAAAGACCCATCCCATGATTCACGTGGGAATTGTGGGAGCTACAATTTAAGATGAGATTTGGGTAGGGACACAGCCAAACCATATCAGTACTTTTTAAAGTTTGGTGAAATTAGTGCACTCTCTGGTACTACTTATTAATATTTTATACTTGCTAGCAAACAAACTTGAAAGACATTAGATAAAGTCATGTGTATTTACTTCTCTTTATCATTTTTCTATAGTTTCTATAAAAGATTTTCTTTTACAATAAGAAAACAGTAATCTGAACTGTTAATAGAATTTTTATGTGTCAAATATTCTTAATATTGAAGAATCATAGCATACAATTCAAAAATACATTATAACGTATATAGATAACAAACTGAAAGCAACTCTGTGTGATAAATTAAGGATAATATTTTCTCTTTTTTGCATGTTAGTTTCAGTATATTACATTCTATAACATTGCTAAATAAAAATAGTTGGAAACTTGGTTAAATATACCTTGCTAAACTCACATAATTAAAATAACTTATCTGTAGTCTATAAAGGTAAACATAATTTTATCTGCTGTTTATAAAATCCATAGATAAAGCAAAAAGTAACAAAATGTCATTTTGTAGTTCAAAAAATGCCCTACAAACAAAAGTACAAAAGGAAAGTTACATAATGTAATTACTGTCAAAGTGAGACAAAATAACGTGTTCTTGCTTTAGCTCTAAGTTTATTCAAAGACATTTCAACAAACATTTAAAAGAATATTATATAAATATTATTCATTGCATAACCATGCCATTGAACTCACTAACAAGGAAATATAATTATAGGTAATAAAACTTATGCAGCTTAGAATACATTTGAGGTTACAAAGTCAAACTAATTTATACTTCTTATTTACATATATTGATTCACTTGAAATTTCTTGTAGTTTTGTTTTGTTGTAGAATTGATACACGATCTTACGAAAAAAACTCAAGTTCTAAACTCATTGTGCAAAAGTAATCTTTCTTTTATATTCTACCAGTATTATTCTTGCCTCCCATTCTTGTTTAAAGATTTCTCTAACTTCTTTCTAGCATGTTTTACAGTTTCGACAGACAATGTGAGTTAAAATGCTGCAGGATCCTTAATGACTTCACTATGTGTAATAGTCAGCGTTCTCTAGAGGGACAGAACTAATAGGATAAATGTATATATGAAGGGGAGTTCATTAAGGAGAATTGACTTACATGATCACAAAGTGAAATCCCACAATAGGCCATCTGCAAGCTGAGGAGCCAGGAAGCCAGTCCAAGTCCCAAAACCTCTAAAGTAGGGAAGCCAACAGTGCAGCCTTCAGTTTGTGTCTGAAAGCCCAAGAACCCCTGGCAAACCACTGGTGTAAATCTAAGAGTCCAAAAGCTAAGAACTTGGAGTCTGATGTTCCAGGGCAGGAAGCATCCAGTATGAGAGAAAGATGAAGGCCGGAAGACTCAGCCAGTCTGATCCTTCCGCCTTCTTCTGCCTTCTTTTTCTAGCCACACTGGCAGCTGACTGGATGGTGCCCATTCACATTGTGGGTGGGTCTTCCTGGGGGTGGGTCTTCCTCTCCCAGTCCACTGACTCAAATGTTAATCTCTTCTGGCAACACCCAGAAACACCCAGATACACCCAGAAACAATAATTTGCATCCTTCAATCCTTCAATCCAATCAAGTTGACACTTAATGTTAACCATCACACTATGTTACTGTGGTTAATTACCTAGTGTAAACATGTCAGCTTGCTTGGCTGCCCTTGTGGTGACTAATTATCATATCACATGAGTTTTGCTTCTTTACATCAAATAAAACAAAAATAAATAAATAAAAACAGAGTCTTTCTAATTTTGACCCCTCCCTAAGATAAACCTTGATATTCCCCATAAATTGCTGACTCCCTAATAAAAACAACTCTTTTCTGAATTTCACAATGCTTATATCTGAAGATACGCCATGGCTTTTATAGGTGTGACACAACTGGCTTTTTTATCACCAAGATCAGATTAACTATAATACCTGTAACCTTGATAATCTTGTGAGAGTTTTGAGGATTTTGTTTTTCCTTTAAATGGCTGTTGCTTTTCTTTTTTCTTCAATCTGGTGAGCTAGTCCTAAAGCCTGGACTCTATTGCAAACTTCCATTGCAAGTAAACTACCTTTTTTTTTTCAAGGTAGGAAAAAAACTACCTTTTTTTCCTTTTTCCTTCGAAACTTCTTTTCAAGATTTTGCTGGGTAAACTGAGGGCCAAACCTAACTCAACCTCGTGTACTGAGATTTGAGCCTTCTGAAGTGTTTTCACCAAGATCTCTCTTTTCTCAGTTCCCAGGGTGAATGTCACATAGCTATAGAACTCTTGCTCTAATTTTGTATCTCTTTCCTAATTCTGGTTTTTCAGCAAATCTAACTCTGATCCTGATTTGTCCCCAGCCTCATGTTTCCCCATGGAAATCTGATATTGTGGGACAGTATCTATTAGATGACAGTCAACAAGACAGATGTTCTATAGAGTTGACCTTTTTTATTTTTCATCTTGAGTCTTCACTTTCTTTTAACATCCTTTAAGTTATGCATTTTATTTGTATGCCATTGTGAGCCTAAATCATCAGAAAGAAAACAATACATTTCTCTCTGGAATAAAGGGAAGATCTTAGAGATCTGGAATAACCGTGACTACTATGGAGCTTTTGTGCTAAGTTTACTTTGACTTACAGCTGCCACTGGAAAATGAGACTTCTGGTTCTCATAATGAGTATGTAAATTTTAAAAATGCCTTTTCTATCCTGAAGTAATTCATTTCTTACAAAGATCTTTTGTACTTTTTCTGTATCTGTGGCAAATTCTCTCATGTCAGGAAATATTTGGAAATTAATTGGTTGTAAAGCCATTTTCACACACTGTAATAACATCTATTTCAAACAGGCACATTCCCATCTATGGGGATAAAATGTGTAAATGTTTCCCAAAAACTTTTGAGACTGGTTTTGTATGGCAAAGCCTCTGGCTTTTAAGAAAAGTGTTCATAATTTGAATAAACTGTACAAAATAGAACAAATGAATGAAAGAATGGAATGAAGAATGGAGAAGATTACTTTTGATTTGAGAAGAGTTTCATGACTATGAAAAATCTGATGCTTCTGAGTACATGACTTCTTTTTCTCCTCTTTCATACAATAAGAAAGGCCCATAGAAATATACAAATAATGGAAAATTCAGATATAAAACTGTGCTTCACGTACTGACATTAAGAATTTAATGGTACAGAGCCCTCAGAAATAATGCCACATATCTACAACTAGCTGATCTTTGACAAACCTGACAAAAACAAGCAATGGGGAAAGGATTCTCTATTTAATAAATGGTGCTGGGAAAACTGGCTAGCCATATGTAGAAAGCTGAAACTGGATCCCTTCCTTACGTCTTATACAAAAATTAATTCAAGATGGATTAAAGACTTACATGTTAGACCTAAAACCAGAAAAACCCTAGAAGAAAACCTAGGCAATACCATTCAGGACATAGGCATGGGCAAGGACTTCATGTCTAAAACACCAAAAGCAATGGCAACGAAAGCCAAAATTGACAAATGGGATCTCATTAAACTAAAGAGCCTCTGCACAGCAAAAGAAACTACCATCAGAGTGAACAGGCAACCTACAGAATGGGAGAAAATTTTTGCAACCTACTCATCTCACAAAGGACTAATATCCAGAATCTACAATGAACTCAAACAAATTTACAAGAAAAAAACAAACAACCCCATCAAAAAGTGGGCAAAGGATACGAACAGACACTTCTCAAAAGAAGACATTTATGCAGCCAAAAAACACATGAAAAAATGCTCATCATCACTGGCCATCAGAGAAATGCAAATCAAAACCACAATGAGATACCATCTCACACCAGTTAGAATGGCCATCATTAAAAAGTCAGGAAACAACAGATGCTGGAGAGGATGTGGAGAGATAGGAACACTTTTACACTGTTGCTGGGACTGTAAACTAGTTCAACCATTGTGGAAGTCAGTGTGGCGATTCCTCAGGGATCTAGAACTAGAAATACCATTTGACCCAGCCATCCCATTACTGGGTATATACCTGAAGGATTATGACACATGCACACGTATGTTTATAGTGGCACTATTCACAATAGCAAAGACTTGGAACCAACCCAAATGTCCAACAACGATAGTCTGGATTAAGAAAATGTGGCACATATACACCATGGAATACTATGCAGCCATAAAAAATGATGAGTTCATGTCCTTTGTAGGGTCATGGATGAAACTGGAAACCATCATTCTCAGCAAACTATTGCAAGGACAAAAAACCAAACACCGCATGTTCTCACTCATAGGTGGGAATTGAACAATGAGAACACATGGACACCAGAAGGGGAACATCACACACTGGGGACTATTGTGGGGTGGGGGGACGGGGGAGGGATAGCATTAGGAGATATACCTAATGCTAAATGACCAGTTAGTGGGTGCAGCACACCAACATGGCACATGTATACATATGTAACAAACCTACATGTTGTGCACATGTACCCTAAAACTTAAAGTATAATAATAATAAAATTTAAAAAAAGAGAACTTAATGGTGCTTAAAGTTGTGACTCTAGCTGAACCCTCAAGCTCCCTCAACAGGTGCTACAGAAAAAGCAACACGCAATATGTTGAGAGTTAGTCAGCTAAAAACTGTTTCTGAATGTGCTAATCTTCCTAAGAGTTTGATAAGAATAAAGTGTGTTTTGAGTCAGAAATGCTTTCTCAGCAAACATATTGATATATCTTCACTTATAGAACTACACAGTAGTCTGTTTATCAAATGAAGCTGTTCTTCATTAGCTTATAAAGACTAGAAAAGCATTTTTAATATGAGATAACTGTAAAATTTTCTAGAAATACTTCATGCAAAATGTTCTACATTTGTTGGCTTGCTTAAAATAAGCTTCAGACACTTGATAAAACTTACTTAAGGAGAAAAATAATTTAGCTAAATTTGTAATGGTTTTGGTTATTAGGCTTCACGGCAGGTAGCAATGTAGTGCAAGTTGTTAGAAAGAGAAGAATACGAAGTAAGCTTCAGTATTCTCAGAAAAATGAGATTTATATTTGATATATTAATGTGGTAAGAAAAAAGCCTTGTGTAAGCTGACAATAATTTTGGCTTAGAAACAATGTTATTTCTTCTGCCTGCTCTTATCAGTTTTAAAAAATAATGTGAAAATAATAATTTCATTTATACAAGATTTAGGTTTATTTTCTCACACAAAGCCTAATCAATTTAAATTTCCTAAATTACCTTTACTAGATTTTATAATAAGTAAGTTCTCACTTTCACAAAAATGATATAATAAGCAGGAATTTATAATTATATCAATTAAAATCTCAACTGAAGCAAAGTATAATATCTGGTTACTTCCAACAAGTATTTTCTCTTATAAACATATTTACTTCTTATAATGCTGATTATGATGAAAATTTAATAATTCTACTTACACTACTTGGAAAAACATTTAAATACCATATCTATGTATGACAAAATGCTCAGTCATCAAGTATAGGTTTAATATATTCATGGACTTCTTTTATTACATCGAATATAAACTGGCCATCATTTAATATGTGGAAAAGAATATGTAGGATTTGGGATGCATTAGTATCATTTTCATATTTAACACTTTAAGGCATATCTGAAAAGTCATGCCTGACTATGGGAGCATGTGTATGAAAGAAAATGGAATAATGCCAATTTAAAATTGTCTGGTTGTGTCAACACATTATAAAATATAAAAGACAACTTTTTTGGTATAGTATGTTGTAGAAAGTTTGGAGGTAGACTTTCAAAAAATGAGTATGAGAAAAAACAATAAAACGTTTACAATTTTGGCCATTGTTGGGTGCCTCATGTTTTATTTATATACCAGGGAAAATCTTTTGAATCCTTTCATGCAACATGTTACACAGATGGTAACATGACAAACTGATTTTTGAGTACATGGTCTACCCTAAAACAAGTTAATTGGTTCGCAGAGTGCAGATGTTCTTTATAGTGTCAAAATAATCTCACTTGAGAAATATTAACAGTGTGTACTTTTCTATGCATTGAAAACAATTTTTAACTTTGTCTATTCTGAATAAGCTAGAATTTCTAATTATCAGTTTTTGCTTCTCTATTTATTTTCACTCTAGCCTGAAACTATAACCATTTTTAATGGCTTGTGTTCATATCTTGTCTCTTCTATCAACTCTTCCCAAATTCAAGCCACAAATTCAGAATAATGAAACTCTTTTGGTGTCTCCCAAACAGCATCCACAAAAACTTTCCCAGAGAGCATTTACAAAGATCTTTGCCATAACATTATAACAGAAGAAATCCATGAGATTCTGCATATTTATAATGGTATCGGAGTAAATGTGGGATCAGGAAAGCATTCATAGTAGTCAACTGGTGGGACCTGGCATAGGATATTAGAGCATGGTTGAGTTGTAGATGGTTTCCATACAGCAGAAAGGCCCAAGGCAGAGTGTTCGATAATGGGCAGGATGCAAAGGATATTTACACGGGTTTATACTAGCAGGAGCCCAGCAAGAGGTGCAGAAGCCAGATTAGAATAAAAAGAACAATCATGTAGGGGAAAGAGAGACAGCAGTAATGAGAGTATAGAGAACATATAAAGTGGAATTAGTCAAAAAGTAAATATATTAAACATAATGAGTATTGGAGAGGGAGTTTGCAATATGCAAATTGAGAAACCAGAATAAACTCTGTACTGTTGGATTGGAATTTATAGTATCAGAATAGATTCACTGTAATAGTCCATTCTCACGCTGCTATAAAGAACTACCTGAGACTGGGTAATTTATAAAGAAAAGAGGTTTAATTGGCTCATGGTTCTGCCGGCTGTACTGGTAGCATTGCTGAGGAAGCTTCTGGCAACTTTCAATCATGGCAGAAGGTAAAGGGGAAGCAGGCACATCTTCACATGGTGGAGCAGGAGAGAGAGAGAGAAGGGGGGAGGTGCTACATGTTTTTAAACAGCCAGATCTCATGAGAACTCACTCACTATCACAAGAACAGCAAGGGGTAAGTTTGCCCCCATGGTACAACCACCTTCCATTAGGTACCGCCTCCACTATGGGGGATTACAAGTCAACATGAGCTTTGGGTGGGGACAGAAATCCAAACCATATCACTCATCATTCTCAATATATAATAGATATAGAAATGTAGGTGCAAATGATGTTATGTATGCATACATGTATGAGTGCACCTATGAATATATGTGGATGTGTACACATACATATATACATATGTATGTCTGTCAACTAAGAGACCTACCAGCACCTAAATAGCAGTAACATTGAACACACATCACCCATATCCTGATTTCTAAATACACTTCTCCACTAAAAGGAACCAGGGATCCTTGGAGAAACGCCTAATTTCATATCAGATAGGCAAAGAACACAAAAATCTGTTCTGTTGTTTTCTGTCAAAAAGTATAAAGTGTTAAAAGAATGTTGGAGATAAGTCAAAAAAAAACACAGAAGCTAGCTCAAAGAAACTCCCACTGGCAAAAGTGGGGATAATTTGAGCATCAAAATAAATAATGTCAATAATGTATTATAACACATTAAATAAAGGAGAAAACCATGAATTCATGCTTATACAAATAAATTTTTCAAAACTTAGAGAACTAGAATATCTACATGGTCTCACAATATTTAATAAAAATACTAATTAAAAAAAGGGAAAGTAAATTTACAGAGGAGAAGGAGAGCAGATACTATTTTAATCAAATGGGTTTGGGACAGATTGACATTGTGTGCTACTGAGATAACATATTGTAAACATGGCTCACTACACTTGTTTGATAATCCTGCCAAGCATACGTACCTGAATTTAATCGTTAAGAAAATCAGAAAAACACAATTTGAGGGGCGTTCTACCCAATAACTGGCCTGAAATCATCAAGAATATCAAGACAAAAAAAATCAAGGAGTATCAAAGAAAGACTGACGAACTGTTCTATATTTAAGGAGAGTTACATATACAACTGGATGCAAAATGTGACTCTGAACTTTCCATATTACCATTCCTTTTACTATCAGTGACGTCTTTGGAACAACTGTTCAATTCGGAGGTTTAAACGATGGTAAAGCAATCCTGATTCTGAGTACTGAAATATGATTATGAGGAGAATGTCTTTGGTGGTAGGAATTACACATGAAAGTATCTGGGGAAGATGGAGTATTATTTGGCAACTTACTCTCAAATGGTTTATTTTAAAAGTTTTTTATTTCGTACCCGAAATTCTCTATAAGTTTGAGATTATTTCTAAATGTAATGTTTCTGTGTGTTGACTCTCAAAACATCATATTTATCTGATGATCTACTTATATAGCACTACCCTATAGCACAATAGTACATATTTAGTGACCAGTCGAGCGTATTTGGAAATAGGTTAAAAATATCTTTCATGTGAATGGAAGAGACACTCTGCTCCAACTATGAGAAGGAGAATATTGTCTGAGTTTACTCTATATTTTTTAGAGCCCCTTCCTTGCCCAGGTTTCAAAATCAAGTTTCAAACTGTTCTATATTTAAGGAGACTTACATATACAACTGGATGCAAAATGTGACTCTAAACTTTGCATATTACCATTCCTTTTACTATCAATGATGCCTTTGGAACAACTGGTCAGTTCGGAGGTTTAGACGATGGTAAAGCAATCCTGATTCTGAGTACTGAAATATGATCATGCATGAGAATGTCTTTGTTGATAGGAAAATGCCCAGTCTCCCTCCAAAAAGCTGGCTGTGTATTGTCCTTACATTTCACTCACGACCTGGACAAATTTATTACAAGGCAACATAGAGCTGCAAAGGGAGCTCAGGAAAAATAAAATCTTTCCTACTGATAGACAAATGCTCTGATGAATTTGATGAATTTTTAAGTGAAATAATAGCAAAGTATATAACATTCTCTGTTAGAGACATATAGTTTTCTAATAGTGTATAAGCCAAACTCTGTACTTCAAGGTCATTGTTTTTGTTTGTTTGTTTGTTTTTATACTTTAAGTTTTAGGGTACATGTGCACAGCGTGCAGGTTTGTTACATATGTATACATGTGCCATGTTGGTGTGCTGCACCCATTAACTCATCGTTTAACATTAGGTATAACTCCTAATGCTATCCCTCCCCGCCCCCACCCCACAACAGGCCCTGGTGTGTGATGTTCCCCTTCCTGTGTCCATGTGTTCTCATTGTTCAATTCCCACCTATATGTGAGAACATGCGGAGTTTAGTTTTTTGTCCTTGCAATAGTTTGCTGAGAATGATGGTTTCCAGCTTCATCCATGTCCCTAAGCTTCTCTAATGCTATTCTCAAGCCCATCCACATTGCTACTTATTCTCATTTGTCAGCTGGCTCCTGCCTGTGACTCTCAGGCAGACTCTGGTCCTGCGCTCATTTTGCTGCTACAACTGAAACTACCAAAACTACTGTCCACTCAAGTTTGTGAAGTTACCACCCTGAACTCAAAAGTAGAGATGATTCCCTAAAGATTCCATGACCTTTACAATCTGTTAGCTTCCCACAGCAACACTAGCACACACCTATTTTGCAAAGCAGTCTTCTCTTAAGAGCTAAAGGGTAACAGAAAAGGGGTATAGAAATTTACTTAAACTGGATGCTAGACTTCACACTTTTAAATGTCTCTCAACAACCTCAGCACGGAGCTTGTCACTGCTATATTTTTGCCAGCGGCTCTCATATCTGCTATGGTTTTGGGCCCTCTTTATCTCCTCTTATAATCTCTCTGCAACTGCTAGCTCACACTGCCAAAACACCTTTAAAATCATTCCTAGCTTACTTTTCTTTCAGTGGTCTATTTTAAAGTAGACTTTGAGCCATCTATTTTCAGTCTCAAATTTAATTAAGGTTCTGTTAAACATAAGGGCTGTTGACTTAGAATTTCTGCCCTCAGTCATGCAAATCTCATGATAAATCCAAACCTCATTTTTTTTAACATTGTCTAAATCAAATTCCTACAGATGGCTGTCTGTCCCGGACCAGCCTAATAGAGAAGTATTACAAAAATGCTGTATATCCCCACCCTCTTCAGAGTTAACTCAATAACACAGAATTTGTTTTTTATAATATTTTAAAATGTTAAGTAAATTATTTTATTTTAAATATTTTTAAACATATCTCCAAAATTATCTCCAACATCATATTAATAAACTCCTAAAGGTATTTCTATTAAACTTTTAATCAATTAAGAAGACCTACTTTCATAATTATTATTAAATATATCCTGGATAGATGCACCCTGAGATGTTATAAAATTTTTCATTTACCAGTGACCAAGGAAACAACCAGCGACTTTCAAATCAGCTGTGATATTTCTCCCTAAGAATGTTCATGGGGCAATGACAAAGTTAAAACGATCTCCCTGATATGAGTAGTAATGGTGTAGTGACAGACTTCAAATTGTGCATTTGACTGAGAGAGCCAAGGAAAATTTCACTTAGATGATAGTAGCCCCTTTGGCTTATTAGTCAAAAAGATGGATGTGGCACAGTGATCTCCACCTACAGTTAGTTAATCATGGGGAATGAAATAAGTGGGCACTCCAGCGACCCAGACGGAGAAAGAACCAATCTACTCAACAGAGACCTAACTTAAGCCACTATAATTCACAACCTGTTCATCTTCCAATTCTGACAGAGTCACCAAAATGAAGAAGTCTAGGTAGCCCTAAGTAAGGTTCTCATTCTAATACCAAAGATATGAACTGAAATCCTTCCAACAATCCTTCTCTGAGTATTTTGGTGGCTGATTTATGGCTAACTAAACACTAAAGAAAAGTGTACACCCAAACATTTTGTGGACCTTTAGAGATATTTGGATCCCGTTTTAGAACTATCACCAAATCTTAAGAACCCAGAATATTACCCAGGCTGCTTATCAGAATGAAGGACTCCAGAGGGTAAGACGGGGAATGGGTTTTGATTTGTCTTCATCTCCTAATAGGTACCATGGAACCTAAAAATCCATAGCGTGTTTCCCACTTCCTAAGTGTATATGTAATTGTGGTGTGAGGCTGAAGAAGTTGGTAAACATGCACAATTGATCCATGACATAGAGTAAGGACTAATAAAGTAGTAAGAGACAAATGGAATTTCATGGAGCTTCTTGCTAAAATATCATATTAAAATGTATACAGATCACAAGAGGAATAGCAGAGAATTAGTGCCACCAGCAAAGATGACAAAGAAATGTGATGTTTTCTTTGCATTTGTCTTATAGTTTAGCCAGTGAAAGGATAGGGCACTTGAGAGCCAGTTTAGCTTATCATAATTTTATCAAATGATGAGTGTAGTGGTAGTTATTAAAACAGATATGATCCTTACTAGAACAAAAACATTCAGTGCATGAGAATATATTATGCGTATATTTATTTGAAAATGTTTCTCCTTTCTGCTGAAGATGGAACAAAATCACTTTGTTTTAACCTGGTAACAAAAAAATAAGTATTTGCCGTCCTGTAAATTCTCTATTCTCACATGGTTCAAAAAGAAACTGAGGAGCTATACTCTTTCATTAATTCTGCCTCTTTTTTAAAATAAGGAAAAATAAATGCACGTTATTTCCCAAACTCTCCAGCAGACTATTTACTTCAACTTATTTAAGTATATTTTAATAGAATATGTTTCCATTCCTGAACTAGTTACCACTAAAAAGGAATAAAAACACTATAATAAGAGTAAACTAAAGATCTACCACTGGTGATAGAAACTTTTCTGACGCAGTTTGTCAAGAAGAAAGAAGACAGTGCCTCCCTACATAGGCAACTGAGAGTATCTACTACAGTATATGTACCCCACAAAACTAAAACCATCCAGGATGCAGATTAGAACAAACTCACTGGACATTAGATTCTGAAAAGCTGAGATCAAAGGCAAGAAAACACCAAATACAAAGAGAAGTAAGAAATGTATAGTAAGAAATGTAACCTCGTGAACTGTTTCACAAATAAGGACGATAGTTTCGTTCAAATTTACTTCCTTGATAAATGTTTTAAGACAACTTTAATATTTAATTAAATTGTTTATGTTTTCTCATTCATATTGAAATGTATATTTGTTTATATATTTTATTTATTATTAATTATAGTAGAGATGATGATAGCTTACCATCAGCGTATAGATTACAAACTATTAAAACAGGATACTCAATTAATTAATATAAGAATGGAAATCGACCAGGAATGTTAGACTAGGAGCTAAATATAGCAACACATAATATTTTGAATCATGTCTCTTAAGGGAAAGAGTGACAATAATTTTATAAAGACATGAACTTTTTGCATTATGTTACATGTTGGAAGTTTGATAACTGTATTAACTGAAAGAAAAGAATTTGGACAGTGAAATAGATGAGATGGATTGTTAGAATAATGAGTGGACACATGCTCAAAGCTGGAACATAAGGGTCTTATTCACTGGAATTTAATTTTCCAGTAGAAGGAAAAAGAGCCTTAAATTTATTGAAGTAAATATTTCCAAGAGTAGCATTTGACAAGTTTGGCTTGCATTTGAAGTTTTGTCTGTTTTCTGTTTTCTAGTTCCCTGGAATGTTCAGGAGAAACTCATCTTCTCCAGCCTTACCATTGTGTATGTGCAGACAGAGCAAAATAAAATTTATATGACTAAATGTTTATCTTTTGCTTAAATCCAAAGCTAGTTTGTGTAGGTTGTCACAAAAGAAATCTTTTAAGACATTCAACTGAGGAAGCTGATGCCAATCATCAGAGTGTCAAAAAATTTGAACAAGTGGGTGCTTTAAAAGTGTTGATAAAGAAAGAAGGGGCTGGGCGCCGTGGATCTATTCTGTAATCCCAGAACTTGGGGAGGCCGAGGTGAGGGGATCACGAGGTCAGGCATTCGAGACCATCCTGGCTAACACGGTGAAACCCCGTCTCTACTAAAAATACAAAAAAAAAAATTAGCCAGGCGTGGTGGCACACGCCTGTAGTCCCAGCTACTCGGGAGGCTGAGGCAGGAGAATCACTTGAACCCGGGAGACAGAGGTTGCAGTGAGCCGAGAGCACGCCACTGCACTCCAGCCTGGACGACAAGAGTGAGACTCTGTCTCAAAAAATGAAACAAAACAAAAAAAGAGAAAGAAGGAGCTATTTCAAAAATCTACAAGCCATATTTTATAAATCTAAGAAATATGGAAATTAGTATTTGTAAAGTTTTTGGGTTTTGTTGTTGTTTTGTCTTTTTATGCAAAATTGGGATAATTAGGAAATGACTTTGAAATGAATTCTCTTTTTCATTCATGTTATTTTCTTTTTATTTATTTATTTATTTTTGGTCTTGGTGTTTTGGTGTTTATTTCTTTTTTTCTTTTTTTAATTATACCTTAAGTCCTAGGGTGCATGTGCACAACGTGCAGGTTTGTTACATTTACATTAGGTATGTTTCCTAATGCTATCCCTCCCCCCTTCCCCCACCCCACAACAGGCCCCGGTGTGTGATGTTCCCCACCCTGTGTCCAAGTGTTCTCATTGTTCAATTCCCACCTATGAGTGAGAACATGTGGTGTTTGGTTTTCTGTCCTTGCAATAGTTTGCTCAGTCATTCATGTTATTTTCAGTTCTGACATATCCTGCTTTTTTTCTTAACCGACCTCTTCCCTTTTCTTCCTCTTCCTCTCCCCGCCTCAACTAGTAGTTTTGTCCTCACTGAGATCACTAGGATAATAGTTTACATTCAGAATTTTTATTGATTTTATCACCTATTCTGGTATCATGAAATTGGGCAAAGTGGTAGCTCATTCTCAACTTCCAAGAGTAAGAATAACATAGTTCAGTATCAATCCACCACTGAAACATTTTTATAATACTTTATTAGTTCAGCTACTTCAATCAACATCACAATTTAAATCCCATAATAAGGAGTTGAAACTATTTGAAAGCTAATGGAGCAAGCTCCAGGTGCTAGTAAACAATGTTTAATTTAGTGATTTTAACGTAATTTGTGAAGTTTAAATCAATACTTATCATTTGCAACTATTCGAGTCAGAGAATCTTAGCGCCCTGGTAATAGAAAATAGTATTCTAAGTACCCTCACCGAAGTTCCATATCAGTATGCCAAATGTTAATAGAACTAAATGTTAGGTAAACACCAACATCACATCAAATTTAAAGACAGAGTGAAGTACATGATGCTACAGATCAATCAGTATATGTGTATGTATGAAAAGTTATAACCAGGGAAAATAAAAGAATGCAATACAAGTACGTTGAGCATTTAAGAAGCCTAATATAATCTTCAGCCTCTCAAGATCATATCATTACATTAAAAGCTTTTTCGATGTGGATTTTTGTATAAAGTTTTAAAGTCCCCTCTAAATAAAAACTTTTGATGTATGGGATGCAGAATGTGAACTTCAAACTCTCTTGGATGTAGCAATGTTTCAGAAGCAAATCTACACATAATTTAAAAATAAAACACTTTGTTAATGAGAGTCAACAAAATGTTGGTATGACATTGGGTTGTTCTGATAGAATCTTGATGGCACAAGTAACAAGAAAGTTATAAATTGGGCACTACTTTTTATATGAGGCATAGGAACCCAGAAAAAAAAATTTACCAAGGAAAATATTTATGGCAATTTAAAAGAAAATAAGAAATATCTGAGTTTAACTCTTTGAAAATCAGTCTGCCTTGGGTTTTCCATTTTTTTTCTGGATTTCTTTGAATATTTGAGGTGATTTAAGCAATGCCACTTATGAGGTTATTCCCTGGAATACTGCAATATGTATGGCTACAAAGCAGATACATAATCTAACATATTTAAGACTAAAGCAAATGGATCAAGCCTGCATTCTTATTCAATATTCTACTGCCTTTCCCCAATAGTCCTTAAGTACTCACACTCGGTAGGTGCATCAAAGAATGACAGTCTAAGGTTAATGGGCATTCAATATAAATAGTAAAACCTAAGTCTAAGAAAGGAATCTCCAGACTAATAATAATTTACACCAAAAATCCATTTCCCAAGTGAGTTGAATTTCTATTTTGCTCTCAAATACCATTTTAATGAAATTAAGCATTAAGAGAAATGGCATATTGACAGGCCTAGGGAGGGGTAGATAAATATAACCTTGATTTGTTAAATGTCTTAGCTTCCTTTTTTATCTTTTAGATAAGAATAATTATCATCAAATCCCTTCCCCAATAAAATTTAATCTACAAATATGCATTCCATTGTACATTTATCAAAGGAGACTTAGCTAGCTTAACAAAAACAGAAAAGATAGGCCTAAAGATCCATATTTTAGGTTTTCAAGATGTCAAGTATATGAACAAAACTGGAAGATGTATTTTATTTATTAGGTTTAGTTTTTGTCTTTGATGAGATTTTCTAGATTTAGGGATGGTAATTGTCTGTCTAAAGTATTAGTTAAATCACTTGCAGGGCTGGGCTCGGTGGTTCATGCCTATAATCCCAGCACTTTGGAAGGCTGAGGTGGTCGGATCACAAGGTCAGGAGTTCGAGACCAGCCTGACCAAAATGGTGAAACCCCATCTCTACTAAAAATAGAAAAATTAGCTGGGCGTGGTGGCATACGCCTGTAATCTCAGCAACTCAGGAGGCTGAGGCAGGAGAATCACTTGAACCCAGGAGGCAGAGGTTGCAGTGAGCCGAGATCACACCACTGTTCTCCAGCCTGTGCAACAAGAGTGAGACTCCGTCTGAAAAAAAAAAAAAAATCACTTGAAAAATAGTAACTCTGACATGACTTTTTCTGGAAACTGACTTCCCTTGATACCTATTAAAGCTGTGGGGCAGTCTCTTAACTACCCTTTTCTCAACTGACATTTAAAGTTTAGGACTAATCATATTTTTAAATATCTTATACCTAAACTAATATACACAGATATACACCAACAAACACATATGCATGTATACATACACATGCACATATACAATCCCACCATTCATAAAGTCTACTGTAAGGTATACATGCATACACGTATATACACACATACAATTCAACTATTTATAAGGGCTACTGTAAAATCTTGTGATATCTGTAACCGAGATTTTCAAGCTGACTTCATTTCAATATAAAGCTTTCACTAATTACATATTCATAACCAATAATTGATATTATCCAGAAGATAGAGAGCATGAGCTGAAAACATTATGAAATCATAAGAAGACATTTTCATTATATTAGAGCAAAACAGGGATGACTGTCATTCACAGAGCATTAAATAAAATGTCTTGATTTAAACCAAATCAAGGCAATTTGCCCATATGTCTACTTCTTTGGCCCCTTTAATTCAACAAAGAGCTTTATTTTACTTAATGCTTTTAATGGAAAAGGTTATTTTTCCATTCTATTTCCTTTTCATCAGATACACATGCTCTCACCTCTTTGGCATGTCATCAAAACCAAAACACAATACTAGCATTTATACCAAATATCATTTGCATATAAACCAATTGGGACACGCAGTCTCCAAGTTAATCATCGTATAAAGTATGTTCTGTATCTAAATTTCACCTAGGCATGCAAAGAGAAATAGTAAAATATTATACCTCCCCATTTCACCCAACATATTATCACATGAAGAGGCAGAAAGAAAGTGACAAATACATTACTATTTGTAGAAACATAACAAGTTTTCATAAATATCCAGAACTTTCCAATTTAACATTGCCTTGGGAAAAAGTAAGTACTTCATGTGTAACATTCGTTATGGGAAATTATTCATGCTGTGGAATAGAAGAGTTAAGGAGTTTTCTTTACAAAAAAATAAATAAATAAACTTGGCTGGGCGTGGTGGCTTGTGCCTGTAATCCCAGCACTTTGGGAGGCCGAGGCAGGCAGATCATCTGAGGTCAGGTGTTCAAGACCAGCCTGGCCAACATGGTGAAATCCTGCCTCTACTAAAATTACAAAAATTAGCCGGGCATGGTGGCTCACGCCTGAATCCCAGCTACTCGGGAGGCTGAGACAGGAGAATCACTTGAACCCAGGAGGCAGAGGTTGCAGTGAGCTGAGATCACACCACTGCACTCCAGCGTAGGTGACAGAGCAAGACTCCATCTCAATAAATAAATAAATTAATTAATTAACTTGAACTTTAAATGCCTATATCTAGAAAACCAGGCAGTAAAAAATAATTGATGCAAGAAACAGAAAAACAAAAGCAGATTTAGAGTAAAACTTTTTTCTTCCATAAAACTTTTTTCATGGCATCTTTAACATCCTTATTTCTTAAAGAGTAGATTAAAGGATTTAACATAGGTGTGAACAAAATGTAACATACTGAAGCCACTTTACGAAGTTCAGGGTTATTTGGAGGTGTGAGATACACAAAAGAGACAGTTCCACAGAGCAAACTTACAACCCCCAAGTGGGAGCTGCAAGTGGAGAAGGCTTTCTTCCTTCCTTCACTGGAGCGGATCTTTAAAACTGTGGACACAATGTACATATAAGATACGACAATAACAACTATCGTGGGCAAAATAATGAGGACAGCCAAACTAAATGACACTATCTTATTCATGAAGATATTGGAACAGGAGATCTTTTCAATCGGGTTTGAATCACAGTAGAAGTGATCAATGACTCGGGAGGCACAGAAAGACATGGAGAATGTGACACTGATTTGAAGGATGGAACTGACCCAGCCACAGAGATAGGAACCAGCCACCAATTGGATACAGACACTTCTTGACATGCGAACAGAGTAGAGGAGTGGGTTGCAGATGGCAATGAAGCGGTCGTAGGCCATGGCTGCCAAAACAAAGGCCTCTGTTGCCATGAAAAGCGCATAAAGGAACAGCTGTGTCACACAACCTGCAAAGGATATGATCTTTTTCTGAGATAGGATGTTGACCATGGCTTTGGGTACAATAACAGTAGAATAGGAGAGATCAATGACGGAGAGATTGCCTAGGAAGAAATACATTGGTGCATTCAGCCGGGGATCAGTCACAATGATGCCAATCATACTAAGGTTTCCCAGAAGAACCATCCCATAAATAATCAGGAATAGTAGGAAAAGGAGACTGTGGAGCTCTGGACGAACTCTGATGCCTACAAGAATGAAGTCAGTCACTTCTGAATGGTTGTCTCCTCCCCTGTCACCCATGGCAAATTTCTGCTTCAAGATACAAGAGAAAGTCAGCAAATAAAGGTTTCTGTACTATAACAAAAACACTTAACATTAAAGGAGACTTTATAGTTGGCATATGCCTTCATTATCCCATTAAGTTTACACACATGAGCAAATGAAAGATGAGAGATATTTTGACTTGCCTAAGGTAACACAACTGGCTAACAATGGAGTTTGGACCCAAGATACAGTATTTTGTATCCAGACTAGTAATAATTTCAACACAATGTAGTTTGATACTTTTTTATATCTCTCTACCTTGTTACATGAGATGGCTTATGAGATGTCATTTGTGATTGAGGTGTTGATTTCAAAATATTGTCAGCAAATTCCTAATACTAAGAAAAAGACTCTTCCTTAAGTTTTAATCTATCATGTAATACTCATTTTTCCTTTAAAAACACATTGCTTCAAAATGGTAATAAATAAATGAGGGAAAAGAAAGCTAAAAGTACATTCTAAGGTAACATGAACTTTCTACCAAAAGAGCTCTTACAACCTCAAGGAAATTATCAGTTAACTGTCTTACTTAGAGATCTTTTATTTATTTTTATTTTTTCTTGAAAAAAAAATGGGGTACGTTTGCAGAAAATGCAGGTTTATTGCATAGGTATACAGGGATCTTTTAAAATACAACCAGTCTTCAGCTCCTGGAACTAGTTTAATTTTATTTAAGGACAAAAGTAAAATGTAAACAATGCCTTTATATTTTTTGTTCTGTGAAGCTTATTGATCCTGCTTTTTTCTACATAAATCTGTCAAGAAGGTCATGCCATCAAACTTTTCCAAATTTGAGAAAAAAAAGATGTAAATTAAGAAAATTATATTTGCTATACAATCTAATATATTCTTTTACACAGTCCATACTTTTTATTGATGTATTTATATAATTTATATAATGTATTAGATTATATAGTAAATTTTTTGAACTCTTAAGCTGATGGTAAAAGCTTAATAGTTTAAGAATAAATAGTATTTATTTCTTAAATGCATCCAAATTAACCTATTTGAATTTGGGTGACCTCTTAAGCAACCAAAACAACTTTGGTTAATTTGAAATATTTCTGTTTTTTATTTTTATGTAAAACAACACACTCATTGTCTATTAAGTTGTCTAGCAATTAAAGATGATCCTACCACATCTTTTCTTCTTTGGTGGCATTTAAGCCAAGTATAATTCATCCTTCCAAGGAGTGGTATGGATAATAAAAGTGAGCAAATGATCCAGAAAATATCTTTGCCAAAATTGAAATAAATGCTATGCTAGCAATCATAATTACAGAGCATGCAGAATTCCTCTTTAACTCTTTATCCTCCCTCAACTGTAAGAGGTTTAAGAGGTTTACTTTTTTCATTTTCCCATGTCCTACAAAAGTCTCTCAGACTCCAAAGCCTTCATGACCTTCCTTACATCTTTCATTTGTTACCTCTCTCAATAACTTCATCCAAAAAAGACTAAAATTAATTCAAATATATTCAAATCAACAGAAAAAAATGATTGAACCTAATAACATTAGTATTTTCTGTCTCCACTGTCCTCACACCAACTGCTCCACCATATATTTGAAAACTATTCAAATAAATGTATAGTCATTTGGTTTTATTGGGGGAGATAAATTAGACTTACAGCTTAACATGCATGAGGATGACTAAATTTTATTCCGGGAATAGAATAAAGCTTTTTAGGCATGAAGCTGAATAAGAACAGTTTCAAACATCAGCCATCATTTGTTGGTTTGGAATAGGAAAAGGAGGTCAGTTATAGAGAATAGGAATGACTTTTAAGACATGCTAAAATCATGTCACGCATATCTCCCCCTTCTGCAATAAGTCAACAAGCTTGTGACAATTAGTTTGATTGTAGTGATCATTTCACAATGTGTAGATATTAGAACATCAAGTCTTATACCTTAAGTATATATAATTTTTATATCAATGATATGTCAACTCTTAAAAAAAATCATAAGCTCAACAGGCCTTGTTGTTTAATCTTATTTTTTTTAAAAAAAGGAAGAAGTAGAGGAGGAGGAAGAGGGAGAAGGGCAGTAGAAAGAGAAGGAAAAACTCTTAAATTCTTATAGCAAATCAAATGCTACTTTTTGACCCTTTTTGAAAGTGACAAATTAGTTTTTCAAGAATTAATCCATTTCCATCTGTCTGATTATCAACTAATGTGTTGAGTCAATATTTTTAAGGATCTATTCTGTGTCAAGTATTGTGTTTGGCACTAAAAATGAAGATGAAAAAGAATTAAATGTAATTCCAACTTAAAACATGGTATGATACATGATATGAGATGTTTATTATAATATAATAACTACCTTTAATTCATTACTAAATGACCAATAGTAAATAAATAAGCTCACTGCTAACTTTTTAAAGAACACATTTTTTTAAATGCTAAAGATGATAAAACCTTTAGGTAAGACGTTCTTGGAGCACAGGAACTTTAGTATAGATAGGCTTTTGAGAGCAAGCTGACTTTAGAATAATTACAGGATTATAATTATAGAATTTGCATGCAAATTTATAGAATATTTACCATAAAATATTTATCTCCATTAATAAAGAATTTTAAATAAAGAGCCAATTTTGGTATGAAATAATTGGAATAGAGATAATGGAGAATCTTTATGATTGTGAGGTTTTCTAAGCAGTGAAACAAGAGAAATTATAGAATACACATCACTAGGACTAGATTTCAAATATCAATTATCATGTTCCCAGTCTGATTTAGCCATGATCTTTCTACAAGCAATAAAATAGGAATATAGAAGTTTATTCTCGTGTTAATAATTTTTAATTTATGGCTTAGCACATTTTGAAACTCAAGAAAAAATGTATTTAAGCATATTGAAAATGTTCTGGCTGTCTTATTATATGATTAAAATAAATATGATTTGTTGTTTTATAATTATTCTTACCTGAACTTATGTGTCTTTTGTCTTGTAAACTTTTTCGCATGAAACTATAGAGTTCCAAATTCTTTTTACTTCCTTCTATAAAAAAGATATTTTGAAAAATAAAAACTATCAATGACAACATCAAAACTAAACATCTCAAATAATGTTTAATCCCCAGCAAAATAACAACCCTCATAGACATGGCACGACCATGTTCTTAGGAGTTTTGCCTGGCTCCGTAATTCCCCATTACCTATTATTAAAGTTTGTTCTTTCTTTAATATAATTTTGTTTGAAAACCTGTTATAGTTGTCTTCCTGCACACAGTATGAAGATGATGGAGTAGGAATCTCTGTAGTTTTCTCAGAGAATGTGGGTATTTCCCTACCAAAATTGAATAAATGCTAATTGAATCTATGAAATCAAACTACATGAAAATCTCTTGCCTCCCTGCTGTCACATTTCACAGGCCTTAGAATGAAGATGGGAGCAAAATGGAAATTTAAGGTAAATAAAACTCCCTGGTCCCTGATGACCTACAAAGATAGCAGCAGCTAGAATCCATAGTCGTCTTAGTTTTTTTCCAATCTCATGAAACTATTTCAGAGAATTGCAGCATAACATTTTTCAGAATTTTGGAGGAAGAAATTCCTCTGAGAGAAGGCTGAAAAATAAGTCAATTATAATTTCATAACAAGGTTAAACTCTAGAGCCATCTCATGAGGACATATGAGGAGCAAACACTAAGTGTGATTTCTTTACTTGTTGAATACTCTTGGGGTAATCACCAAGTTATTTTGGACAAGACTCCTTATTATAAAGTTTTTTCTTTATATTAAGAGAAAGTTAATCAGCTTAAGAAGTGTACACTTTTTGGACCACTATAAATCTGGCCTTTTATTTACAAAGACTATAAAATATTTTATCAGATAAAGATACATTATATGATAATCTTCTGAATGACAATTTCCTTAATCAGAAAAGGGTTTCAATTCACTTTTCCTGATTCTTCAGGAACCTAATAATTCTGTAAAACCTAAGATATCATATCAAATTATCAGATATATTCCAAGCACTGTGATATGTATACATAACTACAAACTTAATATATAAAATAAACTTTCATCATTTTGTCTATGGATATACGGAATTGTCATCTCAGAAACTGTTCACATGTGTGAACTATGATTTTTCTAATTCACAAAGCCAAGGATCCAGAAACTTGCTTCAAATGCGAGCTCTTTACAATCTGACTTCACAACATGTATTCCCAGCTTTAAGTCCCACCCTCCTTCTTCTCCTGCTTATAATCACCCTCAGTTTACTCCCGTTTCCAGAATAGATGGGGGTTTCCTGGCTTCCTGTTGTTACTCATTCATTCACTTATCAACCTGAATTTCTCTCCTGCCCTTTTATTTTCACTTCTATACTAAAATAACTTATTGATAGCATCAACACAACCTCTAAACACTTGGTGTATTCATTTACCATCACAACTTAAAATATTGCCTTTATTATGAATTTGGCATGTATAGTTTAAAACCAGGTGCCTATTTGGAAGTCCTATTAGCATATCAAACAACTTAGGCCAACCCTTCTCTCAATCCTGGCTTGGTGGCATAGCTACAAATATGAAAGACAGGAGGGAACACAAAGAACATTGCTTCCTCAAAAGTAATAGATTTTCATCAGCTTATGACATCTTATTTACATGATGGCTGTTGAGAAAATCGTTTTTAAAACTTTAGGTGGTGTAGTGTAAAACCAAGAAAGTATCTGTTCAGTACTTGATTGAAATAACATCTCATATTACGTGTTCTTCACACACACACACACGCACACACACACACACACACACAACAAACAGAAGAAAAAGAAAAGAAAGGAAACTGCAACTATGAATAAAAAAGGTAGTATAAGAAAGAGAAAATGATTTCCCAACCCAATGATAAATGTATGATCATTTTAGTGTTATGTTATTAAGAAAGTCAGCTGGACTTTTTTATCCCTTCAGATTGAATTAGCATCCTAATGTTTCTTTTGTTTTGTATCTTTGTTTTCAATACAATAGAATATCACATTGTATAACATACATATTAAAAGATAGATTAAACACTACTTTTTTTGAAACAGGAAATATCAGAAGTAAGACAAACAAACCAGTACAAAAAGTGGAAGTGCGTTAGTTACTCTTACATGCTCACTCCTCCAACCGTCAAACACACGGTCTAGCTCTCTGTTTTCTCCATTTCATCCAACACACACACACACACACACACACACACACACACACACACACACAGCAATAGCTAATGTGATTACTTTTAATAGGTTTCTATACTAGTTATCACACTTCTTTAAGTGATAATACGATATTTTCTATTTTCTAGGATGATATTTTTAGCCTACTACCTCAACATAACTAACCAGTACCTCAAAATAACCCTCAGATTCATCCATTTTTGTTTATTTTCACTGCTACAGGAATAATCCAGACTTAGCACTACCTTGACTTCACTTAATGTGTGTGTGTTTTTTTAAATCATACCCCGATTTTCTTGTTCTTCTCAACATTTTTTATTTTTAGTTTCTAGATTTGTCTTTTTAAAACACTATTTTATGGCTGCATAATATTCCATGGTGTGTATGTGCCACATTTTCTTTATCCAGTCTATCATTGATGGACATTTGGGTTGGTTCCAAGTCTTTGCTATTATAAATAGTGCTGCAATAAACATATGTGTCCATGTGTCTTTATAGTAGAGTGATTTGTAATCCTTTGGGTATATACTCAGTAATGTGATTGCAGGGTCAAATGGTATTTCTGGTTCTAGATCCTTGAGGAATTGCCACACTGTCTTCCACAATGGTTGAACTAATTTACATTCCTACCAACAGTGTAAAAGCGTTCCTATTTCTCCACAGCCTCGCCAGCATCTATTGTTTCCTGACTTTTTAGTAATTGCCATTCTGACTGGCATGAGATGGTATCTCATTGTGGTTGTGATTTCTATTTCTCTGATGATTAGTGATGTGGAGTAGTTTTTATATGTTTGTTGACCTCATGTATCTCTTTTGAGAAATGTCTGTTCATTCCCTTTACCCATTTTCTAATGGGGTTATTTGTTTTTTGCTTGTTGATTTAAGTTCTTTATAGATTCTGGATATCAGATATTGGTCTGATGCATAGTTAGTGAATATTTTCTCCCATTCTGTAGGTGGTCTGTTTACTCTGTTGATAGATATTTTTCTTGTGCAGAAGGTCTTTAGTTTAATTATATCCCACATGTCCATTTTTTATTTCATTGCAATTGCTTTTGAGTACTTAGTCATAAATGCTTTCCCAATGCTAACATCCAGAATGATGTTTTCTAGGCTTTCTTCTAGGATTCTTATAGTTTGAGATATTACATTTAAAACTTTAATCCATCTTGAGTTAATTTTTGTATATGGTGAAAGGTAGGGGCAAAATTTCATTCCTCAACATACAGCTAGCCAGCTCTCTCAGCACCATTTATTGAATAAGGAGTGTTTTCCCTATTGCTTGTTTTTGTTGACTTTGTCAAAGATCAGATGTCTGTAGGTGTGCAGCTTTTTTTCTGTATTATGTATTCTGTTCCATTGGTTTATATGTCTGTTTTTGTACTAATACCATGCTGTTTTGGTTACTGTAGCCTTATAGTATAGTTTGAAGTCAGGTAATGTGATGCCTCCAGCTTTGTTCTTTTTCTCAGGATTGCTTTGTCTATTCAGGCTCTTTTCTTGTTCCATATAAATTTTAGAATGGTTTTTTCTAGTTCTGTGAAAAATGAGATGAGTAGTCTGATAGGAACTGTTGAATCTATAGATTTCTTTGGGCAGTATGGCTATTTTACCAATATTGATTCTTTCTGTTCATAAGCATGAAATGTTTTTCTATTTGTGTGTGTCATCCATGATTTCTTGAAGCAGTATTTTTTGGTTCTCTTTGCAAAGATCTTTCACTTCCTTGGTTAGATGTATTCCTAGGTATTTTAGTTTTGTGTGTGGCTACTAAAAATTAGATTGCATTCTGGATTTGGCTCTCAGCTTGAATATTATTGGTGTATAGAAAAGCTACTGATTTTTGTACATTGATTCTTTATCCTGAAACTTTACTGAAGTTGTTTATCAGTTCCAGGAGCCTTTTGGCAGATTCTCTGGGCTTTTCTAGCTATAAGATCATATCATCTATGAAGAGATATAGTTTGACTTCTTTTTCTTTTTGGATGCCTTGCATTTCTTTTTTTGCCTGACTGCTTTGGGTAGCACTTCCAGTACTATGATGAATAGAAGTGATGAGAGTGGGCATCCTTGTCTTGCTCCAGTTCTCAAGGGGAATCCTTCCAGTTTTTGCCCATTCAGTACGATGATGGCTGTGAGTTTGTCATAGATGACTCTTATTATTTTGAGGTATGTTCCTTTAATGATTAGTTTCTTGAGGGTTCTTATCTTGAGGGTTCTTATCTTGAGGGTTCTTATCATGAAGGGATGTTGGATTTTTTCAAAAGCTGTGATGATCGTACAGTTTTTAGTTTTAATTCTGTTTATGTGGTGAATCGCATTTATTGATTTGCACATGTTGAACCAAACTTGCATTCCGACAATGAAGCCCACTTTTTCATGGTGAATTAACTTTTTAATATGCTGTTAAATTCAGTTTTCTAGTAATTTGTTGAGGAATTTTGCATCTATATTCATCAGTGATATTGGCCTGTAAGTTTCCTGTTTTCACTGTGTTTTTGCCAGATTTTGGTATCAGGGTGATGCTGGCTTCATAGAGTGAGTCAGAGAGGAGTCCCTCCTCCTTGATTTTTTGGAATAGTTTTGGTAGAACTGGTACCAGCTTTTCTTTGTACATCTGGTAGAATTTGACTATGACTGTATCTGGTGTGGGGCCTTTTTGGTTAGTAGGTTTTTCATTACTGATTCGATTTTGGAATCATTACTGATTCGATTTGTGTGTTCAGTGTTTCAGTTTCTTCCTGATTCAATCTTGAGAGATTGTGTTTCAGGAATTTATCTATTTCCTCTATATTTTCTAGTTTGTGTGCTAGTCTTTGAGGATCTTTTGTATTTCTGGGGCATTGGTTATAATGCCACCTTTGTTGTTTCTGATTGTGCTTTAAAAATTATCTTTAAATTAGGTAATTTGAACCACACCTGGAGTAAAAAGCCAATTGAAAGACATAGAAAATTAATAATATAAAATAATGTAACTATTATATCACCAATTAATAGGTGACTATTAAATTTAAAATCTAAATATGCTGTATCATTTGCTTTAAGAAAAATAACTATAAGATATATACAGATATATTTAACGTTAATGGCAAATATCTCTCGAAAATAAGCTTACACATATAATTTAGATTTTAGATTTTGAATAGGAGCAGTTTTTACACAAGAAACTACTTATTTGATAGTATAGCAAAGTATGAATTATTTAAAAAGCTGATGAAAGTTATAGACTTGATCCCTCTGAGGCAGATTCATCCATGATATTCTATACATAAATATAGATCTGTAGATTAAAAGATAGGACTCGTATATGAAGCTAGTTTAATAAATATTTAAGCTGCAAGTATGGAGATAATACAGACCAGATACCAAGGTGGATGTTATATCATAATGTAAAATCCACAGAGATGGTGGGTAACCCCCTGTTTTAAAGTTTATAACACATCACATGCAGCGAGCTCTGCAATAGAAGAGTGGTGAAAGATTTAGTTTAGTCTTCCTTTGCATAGGAATTCTTCTCTCCCATCTCTCTAACCTTTCATAATTGAAGTGGAGAAATGAAGAAAGAGGATAGGGAAGTTCGGATTTGAAAGATATTGTTATGATGATATACCATCATAGCTCTTTGCTAGGAAAAGCTTCAAAATTGACTATTTTACTAATGAGTTTTTGTAGGTTCTTCAAAAACTCTCCCCAATTCCTGAGTCTCTCCCCAATGATTCCCTTGGTGAGAATAACTACTCAGAATTTCGATTCGTTATTTAGTTTTGCCTCAGCATTTAGAAACGCCACAGTATCACCAATTTCTCTCTACTGATATCTAGCATGTGCTAGGACTATCTTTGGAATAGAATGTTACAGTAAAAATCCATTTCCACATCCTGAAACACTAGCTACATCTAATATTTATATGCTCTGTGTGTAACACATGAAATCAAGAGTTTCAACTCAATTTAAACTGCATTTTAAAAATAAGAACGATAGCAAATTTCAGAAACTATCTTAGAAATTGATGATTCTTGCATAAATAATGAAATTGAGGCATAAATCAAGAAGTTCTTTGAAACCAATGAGAACAAAGAGACAACATACCAGAATCTCTGGGACGCAACTAAAGCAGTGTTAAGAGAGAGATTTATAACACTAAATGCCCACATCAGAAAGCTAGAAAGATCTCAAATTGACACCCTAACATCACAACTAAAAGAACTAGAGAAACAACAGCACACACTTCCACGACCATCTGATCTTCAACAAACCTGACAAAAACAACAATGGGGAAAGGATTCCTTATTTAATAAATGGTGCTGGGAAAACTGGCTAGCCATATGCAGAAAATTGAAACTGGACCACTTCCTTACAGCTTATACAAAAATTAACTCAAGATGGATTAAAGACTTAAATGTAAAACTCAAAACTATAAAAACTCTAGAAGAAAATCTAAGCAATACCATTTAGGACATAGGCACGGGCAAAGACTTCATGAAGAAATTGCCAAAAGCAATTGCAACAAAAGCAAAAATTGACAGATGGGATCTAATTAAACTAAGGAGCTTCTGCACAGCAAAAGAAACTATCATCAGAGCAAAGAGGCAATCCATAGAGTGGGAAAAAATTTTTGTAATCTATCTGTCTGACAGAAGTCCAATATCCAGAATCTACAAGGAATTTAAACAAATTTACATTAAAAAAACATTAAATGTGGGCAAATGACATGAACAGACACTTCTCAAAAGAAGACTTTCATGTGGTCAATAAACATGAAAAAAATACTCAACATCACTGATCATTAGAGAAATGCAAATCAAAACCACAATGTGATGCCACCATCTCACTCCAGTCAGAATGGCAATTATAAAATGTCAAGAAACAACAGATGCTGGCAAGGTTGCAGAGAAATAGAATGCTTTTACACTGTTGGGAATGCAAATTAGTTCAACCATTGGAGAAGATGGTGTGGTGATTCCTCAAAGATCTAGAACCCGAAATGCCATTTGAACCAGCAATCCCATTACTGGGTACATACTCAAAAGTAATATAAATCATCCTACTACAAAGACAAATGCATGCATATGTTCATTGCAGCAGTACTCACAATAGCAAAAACATGGAATCAACCCAAATGCCCATCATTGATACACTGGATAAAGAAAATGTGGTACATATTCACCATGGAATATTATGCAGCCATAAAAAAGAACAAGATCATGTCCTTTGCAGGGACATAGATGGAGCTGGAAGCCTTTATCCTCAGCAAACTAATGCAGGAACAAAAAACCAGATACCGCATGTTCTCACTTACAAGTGGGAGCTGAACAATGAAAACATATGGACACAGGGAGGGGAACAACGCATACTGGGGCCTGTCAGGGGATGGGGTTGGGGGAGAGAGAGCATTAGGAGAAATAGCTAATGCATGCAGGCCTTAATACCTAGGTGATGGGTTGACAGGTGCAGCAAACCACCATAGCACATGTTTACCTATGTAACTAATCTGCATAGCCTGCACATGTACCCTGGGACTTAAAATAAAAATAAAAATTAAAGAAAATAAATTGATTATTCTTTTTAATTATGAAGAATAAATCATTTTATTAATTGAATCTAAGGTCTGTTATTCATGCTAAATATATCCTTTAGATGTAATATTAGAAGAGGTGGATAAACAATTTTGTCAATTGAGATTGCCCAGGAGTTTCTTCGGTTTTAGAAGTTGGAGAAGATGAGTTAAACCCAACAAAGTCACTGGTTAGTGATTTATAGACAATGTCAAGTAGTCTATGAATCATTTAGGGGGTTTGAATTGGAACTCTACATATAGAAAAAACATGTCTCCTAGTCTCCCAATCACTAGTGCTCTTAGAACTTCTCTTTCGTCATTTAAAAATTGCAACTACAACACAAAAACTTTCTTCATTTTCAGTGCTATCCAACAAACCCAGAATCTCCCCACTGGGATTTATTGTATTCATACCGTTTCTAGGCAGAAAATAGTTTTCATTAAGATGTAAATTTAATGAATTTCTGAGCAACTTGTTTCTGCTCCATTTGGCATGGTGCCTTGCAGACTTAGTCCAGGTGCTTCCTAATCATCATAAAAGTGGAAACGAAGAGCCGAAGACCAGTTTTAAGCAAATGTTTTCTGTTAGACTTTTCAACCTGCCAATAACTTTTTCATGTTGTTTTCTTTTTATCAAAGCAATTGGGGAAAAAAATACAATTCCATGATCTTTAGATGAACAGATGTTTATTTTAAATTTAGGAAGTCCCTCACCATCTCATTATTTTTATCCCTAGCTCAAACATGGATGGAAACATGCTTAAGAACAGCCACGCTGATTGAAAATTTATGAGAATTATACATAAAACATACATATGTGAACAATTTCAAACAAAAAGGGAACACAGAAGACTAAACACGACACTTAAGGAGAAAATACAGTGACATGTTATAGAAAAAATTAGAAATATCTACAATACAGAGAGATCTGGAAAACCCTTCAGAAATAAACAGCAGATGATCTTAAAACAAGAATGATGTTGCCATTTGATTTCTTAAAGGTTGCACTGAAAGAACTGAGTCAAGAACTTAGAACCTAAAATTTTATAACGTAAATGTAAGGATATCATAAAAATATTCTCAGATAAACAAAGCCTAAGAAACTGTACCACAATAAATGTAACTTTTAAGAATTCTTGGAAGAAGCATAAAGCAATAGAATAACATAATGAGTAAGTTTAAAATCCAGCTCCTCCATTTGATAGCTCTGTCATTGATGACCTCAGGTAAGACATTTAACCTCCTTAAACTTTAATTTCATCATCTTTAAAGCAGGAACAATGATAGTACATATCCCAGAAGACTATGATGATTAAATAGATTAATGTGGCCAGGCGCGGTGGCTCATGCCTGTAATACCAGCACTTTGGGAGGCCAAGGTGGGTGGATCACCTGAGGTCAGGAGTTCGAGACCAGCCTGGCCAATACGGCGAAACCCCGACTCTACTAAAAATACCAAAATTAGCCAGGCGTGGTGGCGTGCTCCTGTAGTCCCAGCTACTTGGGAGGCTGAGACAGGAGAATTGTTTGAACCCAGGAGATGGAGGTTGCAGTGAGCTGAGATCACGCCGCTGCACTCCAGTCTGGGCGACAGAGCAAGACTCCATCTCAAAAATAAATAAATAAATAAATAAATAAATAAATAAATAAATAAATAAATAAAATAGATTAATGTATTTCATACTTTTATAAGACTACAGAAACAACAGTAGGCATTTTATTGGTGTTGTCTACTAAAACCTTTTGACATCATATTCAATGGTGAAAAGAAGATAAAGGCATACAGATTGGTCAAGAAGAAGTTTAAATTTCCTTATTCAAAATTATGTAATTTTGCATATAGAAAATCCTAAGGCTCTAGCCCCCTTACCACCCTCAAAAATCTGCTAAAACCGAAAGATAAATTTAACAAAATCTTGGGATACAAAATTAACGTATAAAAATCAATTTATTACTATATGCTAACAACAGAAATTGTAAAATTAAATTTATTTTAATTTTAAAAGTACCATTTATAATATGAAAATAAAGAATTAGGTATAAATTTTATCAAGGATGTTTAATATTTCTACATTTAAAACTACAAAATATTGCTATGAAAAAAATCTAAGTAAATGAAGATATCTTAAGGATTCCAAATTTTAAATGAATGTGTTCCTTTGAGTGAAAATAACAACATATTGTAGGAAAATAAATCAGAAATGTTCCCAGTCAACTAGTGCATGCAGACAACTCAAACTACCGCAAGGTGGCAGCACATCCCCATGATAGCACCATCAATACTTGGTCCAGTCAGTGATAAAAAGTCATGATGGGCTTCTGAGAGGATGTTCCTATTAAATCCTAAGTATTCGATCTAGAAAGAACTAGGATCTTTTGATCAATTGAGCCCACATTTTCCTTCAGAGTCCAAAGAGGAAACTGAATTTCTGAAAATTTAGGCGACTTATCAAAGGTCAAAAATAGTTCATGACAGAACCGGGATTAGAACCTTATCTTTTAGTTTCCAGGGCAGACTCCCTCACAGTATTATAAACATTCACTGTGGCCTTTCTCTATCCCAGATCCTCTAGGGACTGTTATTTCTAAGAGAAATGATACGGTGGAATAACAAAATATGTAAACTAAGCAGTGAGCAAAATTTTTGCTTAGGTGCTCCTGATAGAGGCAGGAGGCAGAGAAATTCTAGGCAGACAGGGCAGGTCCCCAGTGAAAACTCACCTTCATGCCAAAGTGGCCTGAGACCTGCAGCCCAAAGTGAGAACTTTTATTCCTCTTTGCCCACTCTCTCCCAATTGGCACTTTCTGATGTTTCTTTTTACCAGTCGAACATGGCCTTTTCCAAAACTACCTACGGCCTGCCTCGCCCCCATCCTGTGCTTATAAAGACCCCAGACTCGGTCAGTAGAGAAGAGAGGGAGCTTGACTTCACCGAGGCGGCTTGACTTCAGGGAATAGCTAGCTGGACTTCGTGAAAGAGCCAGCTGGACTTTGGGGGAAAGACTACCTGCTTGTCCCATCCCCGTCCAGCTCCCCTGTCCACTGAAAACCATTTCCATCACTTAATAAAATTCTCCGCCTTCACCATCCTTCAAGGCTAACCTCATTCTCCTCGTCCAGCGTCCAAGAGCTCAGAACCCACTGAGTGCAGGTACCCAAAAAAGGCTGCCACATTGGCTCTTTGCCCTTGCCAGCAGAGGGCAGCCACCCCACGCGATGAGGCAACGGCCAACTGAGCTGATAACACAATGCTGTCTGCAGATGGCAGAGCTACGAGAGCGCTGCAAACATGCCCTCTGGGGTTTTGGGGTGGCAGGCACCCCACCTGGGCGCCACTGCGGGCTCCCAGTGGAGCAAACTGAGCTTGCTTCTGCTGGTGCCCAGAGCAGCTGGCTGGATCCCACTCACTTACTCACATGCTCTCTCTCACAAGGGGTTGAGTGTGGTGGGCCAAGTAAACAGGGCACCCCTGTCATGAGTCTGACAAAGCGGCTGAGAAAAATCCTGCATCACTCCAAACCTTTTTCTAGTTCCAGCTCTCCCTGACCTAACGCTCTCCGTTCAGTATCTTCCCATTTCCTGAACCCCTTTCCCACGACAAAATAGGAGATATTCTGATATCAAGAGCCTTATTCATATTTTGGCTGAACTTCATTTGTTTACTTTGATGATAAAAGGAATGGATATCTCTCATGTTTAAGTAATATTGGGCTATAGAAGTAGATAAACCTTTCACTTGACCTTAAAGTCAGATTCTCATTAGAGCTGAACCCAGTCAGGTAACTAAATATTCTCTTTTTCCTGGGCCTGAGAGGTTTCTCAGTTCTAAAACAGGGAAAGTTCTGAGGTGGGCAACCAGGATGGTTGGTCACCCTAGCTCATTTATGTGAAACTGGGGTTTGTGGTGTGATGTACAATATGATGGACCAGACAAAACAAAATGCATCTGACCATCCCTTTTTGTATCTCTTGCCATCTCTCACTTCACTTCAGCCCACATATATAGGACTACTAAATGCAAGGCTCTGCTATGGTTTGAATGTTTTTGTCTACTCCAAACTCACGTGTTGGAAACTTAATCATCAATGTAACAGTGTTGGGTGGTGGCACCAAATGGGAGGTGTTTAAGTCATGAGGGCTCAGTCTTAATGAATGAATTAATGCTGCAATAAAGGAGCTTTTGGAAGTGGGCCCTTCTGCTCTTCTGCCATGTGAGGGACAGTGTTCCTCCTCTCTGGAGGATGAGGCATTCAAGGCACCATCTCGGGAGCAGACACCAAGCCTGCCAGTGTCTTGATCTTGGATATCCCAGTCTCCAGAACTGTAAGAAATAAATTTCTCTTCATAATAAATTTCCCCAGAATACACTGTAATGTATTTTGTTATAGCAACAAAAAACTAATCAAGACACACACTGTGCTAGGCCACAGGAATTCAAGCATGAAATATAGTATCTCTACTCTGAGTAGGGTAGCAAATTTTTGCACAAATATGATTCCTGGACGAAATTTTTACTAAATCTGCTTTAGGAAAATTCTCATATCAGCCTGGCTTATTTTATAAATACAGTAAATCAAATATGTATATACACTTTTGTGCCTATTTCTAACAAAACATAGTCATTTTTTTAAAAACTGTAGATAGCTTGTGATAATAGCTAATTTCTGCCAACTCCTTACCAGTTTTCTGGAATTCTGCTCTCTGCCTGACTCTAATAACTCTTTGAGGGAAAATCTGTTATTGTCCTCAGGCTTCAAACCAGTAAAGTGAGACTCAATAAGAAAAGTACAATTAATCAAGGACAACATCATACAAATAACAGTGGGAAAAGTGGGTTTCAAGCCCAAATCTGTTGACTCTAAAGCCTATGCCCTCACCCACTCCACTGCACCACTTCTCATCTAGAAGGGATCTTGTTCTGTCAGGAACTTTCTGCATAAATGAAAATGTCTTATATCTGCTCTTTCCAGTATAGAGTAGCCCCTAGCCACACATGACCGTTAAACATTTGAAATGTTGACTTCTGTGACTGAGGGACTGAATTTTTAACTTTATTTCATTTTAATTAATTTAAATAGTCACATAGGACTAATAGCTACTGTATTGGACAGCAGAGGCCTGGGTTTGTATTATGTCATGTGAATGTAACAGAGTAGATCAATGTAGCGTAATGTAAAAAGAATGGACTTTAGAATCAGATTGTTCAGTCTGCAGTTCATACCCACACCACTCAACCACTGTGTGAATTAGAGTAACATTTTTTTCTTTAAATCTCTCTGAGACTCAGTTGCCTCATCTGTAAAATGAGAATAATTATAATTATACTAGATAGTTGCTGTAAGTTTTAAAGAGATATATACAGTATTTGGCACTAATAATCAAAAAACGTGTTTCATTTACCCCTTAAAGATCTAAAGTGGTTGAGAAGGAAATTGCATGAGCTTTATTTATCCTATAGTTCTTCCAATATTTGACAATCTAAGTCAGAAAATTCTTCTGTATCTCTCTAATTTTGATACAAGTTGGTTTCTTTCATTACTTTTTCTCTCTGGAATTATTGTTGGGATTAAAGTCAGAATGATAAATGTAAAATAGCCCACAGTTATCTCAGTCACCAGCACATAATTAAGCTCAGTAAGTATTTTTCCCCTCCAGTCCTTCAGCTAGGACTCAGAAAAATTTGTTTTTGAAAAAAAATCCACAAACATCCTTGATGGGGTGGTCAGGGGAAACTTACCTCTACTTCTTCAAAGTCAAAGGATAACTGAATTCTCACTTTTGGCTCAGGCATGTGCAAGAAACAGGCACTATACCATCATTTCATGGGTGAATCTGTATTAGGATGATTGAAGACAGCATAATCTAATGGACGGTGCCTGGAGGGTCATGAGAAGAGGCCAGGCTCTAATTTTATCTCGATGCTGACCGGTTCTGTGATAAGTCGCTTTCTCATTCAGTACCTCAGATTTCCCAGCTAGGAAGTGGGTAGAATCACCTCAGATCTCCCACAGAATTCTGCTAGGATGAAGATCCTGAATAATATGAAACTTCTCAGTAGTATAAACTACATTTTCATGTTAACAGTATCTCTTGACCATCTACCATACCACTATGAATTATATAAATAATATTTTAAAAACAATTTTATGAACTGTAAAGCATTAATCATTAGGTAAAACAGAAAGAATGTCATCCTCATTTTAATAATTTGGAAATGGATTTTCAACAAATTGATTTGTCCAAGCCATACTCAAGTCCAATATCCTAGACCACACAACCACTAACTTGATCACACTCTTGAAGAGAAAGAGGCTAAAACTTGATCCATGGTGTATTTAAAGAAATTCATAGGCTGGGCCCAGTGGCTCACACCTGTAATCCCAGCACTTTGGGAGGCCAAGGCAGGAGGATCACTTGAAGTCAGGAGTTCAAGACCACCCTGGCCAACATATTGAAACCCCATCTCTACTAAAAATACAAAACTTAGCCAGGCGTGGTGGTACACGCTTGTAATCTCAGCTACTCAGGAGGCTGAGGCAAGAGAATCACTTGAACCCGGGAGGTGGAGGTTGCAGTGAGCCGAGATCGCACCACTGCACTCCAGCCTGGACGACAAATGGAGATGCAGTCTCAAAAATTAAAAATAAAATAAAATAAAATAAAATAAAATAAAATAAAATAAAGAAATTGTTAGGTTTAGCCTCTGGTGAAAGCGATATGATTGGCGCTTCAGAAGAACTTGCTTGAATGAAAAGTGTTACAAGACACTGGAATCAGCTGACTGGGGACAGGTCTGGGGAGTGTGGGCTGGATGGCTGGGCCTTGGTGCTGCTCCTCCCTGTTCTCCCAGCAGCCTGTGCAGAAGGTGATTGAGGAACAGCCTTTCCAAGCTGCAGTTTTCCTTGTCAGCCACTAGGTGGATACCCAGTGTAATCCTGAGGAGCTCATGTAAATGATTTAGAGCGTTTAGATTTCCAGAGTTAATGGCCCCGTGGGGACGGACTAGGCCAGGGCTGCACGCGAGTGAACAGACTCTCAACAGCACGATTAAGCCCTAAGATTCAATCATTTGCTCAGAAGTAGACATGGAAACAAAATCATAGCAGTCCCCCAATCCTGTCCACACCCTGGTCATTCCCGCCACTGTAGGATCCTTCTTTGGCCTTTCGGGGTTCAAATCTCAGCGCCCCTTAGCATCCTTCCAGCCCTGAAACACCAGCATTCTAGAAATCATGACCCAGAGCTCAAGTGTCAGGTTAGGGCCTTAGCCCTGGGTGTGAGAGGTGTTGATCCCTCTCAGAACCTGTTAAATCACAAAAGAACTCTGTCTGAAGTTACAAACGGAGGCTGACCAGGAAGAGACAGCAGGGACCAAGTAACCTGTGCGGAGGTTTCTGAGAATGGTGAAGAGAGTGAAAAATAAGTCTCTGGCAAGGAAGAAGCTTTTTATTTTGCACTTGTTTCCTTAGTCCAAATTTGCAAAAGCCTGTCTATAAAATAACCCCTGGTATGTATACCCCCCTTAGGTCTTTTCTTCTACCCAGTAGGAAGGTCTGACACACACCCCTCCTGGATGCCCCTCAGTGACTCCTTCCTCAAACTGTTGCTGCTGTGGAGCCATCTGTCACCCTCCCAGCGTCTGCAGCCCTCTCTGGAAAGCTCAGCTCCCAGCAAGCTGAGGCCCAGGTTCAGGGACGGATGCCACAGTCACAGAAGATCACTGCTAAATGGGGAGGGCACGGAGGTAAAAACAGACGCATTTTAAACTTTACAGAAGTAAAGAACACTCCAGACATTTGTTTATAATTCAAATAAATATGTGTGGGACAGATTCTATGAGTAAGACATTATTTTTAAAGGCTAGCTCCTGACCCCAACAATCATAAATTATGCCCTTACTGATGGAGCAAGAAAGCACTGTATAATCTGTAACACTTTGCCAATCAATCAATACCTGTTAAAATTGTAAATTTTGAAGATGAAAATGTACTTAAATTCATTATATATACAGTTATAGATATACATATGTGTGTGTGTATATATATATATATACATGAGATATCATATATTTTTCAGGCATGAGGGTCTGATGGGATGAGAATGGGGATGGGAATAAAAGGAGGCTACCCACTTCTCTAAATGAGGGTCTGAACTGCAGTTGGGAATTCAATAAAAAAAAAGAGATTTAAGATTAAAAAGTGATAAATAACAGATGAAGTAACAAACTATCATGAAGACTTAAAGGAAGAAGCCAGAACCCATTTAGCTGATTTCAAGAAGACAGGCAAGATTGAAATAGTTCATGGAGGGGAGGAAAGGGGGCTTGAAAAAAATAAGAATCTCAATCAAAGGGATACATAAGAGCAAAAGCACTGTAACTAAGAAAGCCCATAAGCCAAGTCTGCATTAAATGTGGAAAAAAATATGGTCTGGTTTGGCAAGTGTATAAAGAACATTATTAGGAAGTATTTGAATAAGTGATCGGAGTGGTAGATTAAGACTGTTGTGTGGAGGCTTTGAATGTCAGACTATTCTCAGTATTACTACTTACTTCAATAAGAAATTAGGAAGGTCTTGTAATTTCTTTTAAAAAGTGTTCCAAAAGATGCCATCAAAGATTAAGCGCCAGGAAAGCCAAAGAGAGGGACATGGTTATTCTGTGTCTAAGTTTCTCAAATCCAATCAAAGAATCAAAATCTCAGCTGCCTAGATCTGTCCATTCTGTCATCCTCTGATCCAACTGCCAACCCCACTATCCACCCATATCGCCCCTTGGGGGGAACACCTAGTCCCTGAGCTGATCTCAGCCTTGAATTTGCACCAATGTCTCTGATTAGCAGGAATATTCCTAATTTTATATTATAAAATTTTTTCCTCATAAATACATCAAGTTTGGATTTTTAAAAGATACGGTTATACAGTAAATCGTGTTTGCTTTCATTGACAAAAGACAGGATAGAGAGGTGAGTAGTAAGGGCTATGGACAAGGTATATCTAGCAACATTTTAAAAATGTAACAAGATGTCAAGGAAACAAAGTGAAAAACAAAAACAAAATAAAATAAATAATGTATGTATATATCAAATTGCAAAGCAATTCTAGTGAAGTTTGAAAGTAATGTGGGAGATTCAAAGTAAATAATCAGATGAAGTACAAAACCAATTGTCAAATCTGCAGATATTTTATCTGCATGCCAAACATTCTGCCTCTTTGAACATCACTGAGTAACTAATCAGTTTTTTCAAAAATCCATTCAGTTACATCCAGCAGAACAAAGATAAACACATGACCTACAAATTTGCATGATGCTCTGTTCACTTGTGGCATTTGGGGGATAATAGTAAAACGAATGAGGTGTCTACTCATGCCACCTTTATGCTGATGTCCTAACATGCTAATATTTAGGATAGCTAGCTATGAGGCTGCCCTCTCTCAGTTCCCATAGCCCCAGAAATACGAGATTCTTCCAAAACAAAATTATCTGTGGCATAGGCAAGCAGTTCTACTGTTACTTTCTTACCTTTTTCCACCCTAAACCCCTCCCTACACCTCCAGGTCTCTCTTCTATTTTTCTGTCTCAGTCTCTCTCTGGCATATGTGAAGGGCTAGAAACTGCCCTCCCCAATCCCTGTCCACACTGGAGGAAAATGAACACAAGAGAGCAGAGCTATTCCCCCAGGGCTCCACATGGCTGATTTCCATAGGAAACAATCAACTTGACTCTGGTCTGATTGTTCGGGTGTAGAGGCTGGATGAGAGGGAGGTGGAGGTAGCCCTGAGAAGGGCAGCTCTGCCCATGGCTCTAATGAGAGTCAGGACTGAGACTGGGATCATGACAGATGGGGTATGAATACCAGACCGGCACCTTGAAAAAGTTTCTCATGGGCCTGCAGAGGGATAGGAGTGGAGACCAGATCTGGGGCCACCCCTGCTTCTGACACACCCTCCACTTATCAAAGAGGCAATGAGCAATCTATAGCTCCCTAGACAAGTTTTGGTGAAAATATGCCACCCTAAGAAGACAACAAACTTTCCTCCGGGAAACAACGGTTTGTTAAGGGTAACTTCACCAAAATATATCATTCCCAGAGCCAGTATACAGCCACTGACATTGAATCTTGTCACTTCTCTGTGCAGAAATGCCACAATGTCTCCCCATGGTCAGCAGGGCCAAATCCATACACCTGAGGCTGATCCTAATCTGTCATAGTTTACCCAATCTCATCCTTAACCAGACTTCTACACACACACACATACACACACACACACACAACGACCACCAATCTATATCCCTTAGAATATTCCCTCTTCCCAGGACACCCCAATTTTTTTCAAGTTTGTGTTTTCCCTGCCATTCCCACTGCTTGGATTACTTCTCTCTCTTTTCACTATTTTAGGTACAGCTTAAACGTCTTTATAACTCTGACTTCTCTCTGTACAAACCTCCTTTCTCTGTGTCATGTGGTACTGAGTCAATACTTATACATTAGCAAATATCACATTTTCTGTAGCTATGTAATGCTCTGTCTTTGTAAGGGACATAAACCCCCTTGAAGGATTCAGCACGGCCTTATGTTTTTATTCTAAGACTAGATCCTGGTGACAGTTTTTAAAAATGCCTATGGAGTTGAATTGTTTTATTCTGGCCGTTTCTGAAGCCTATAGATGTCTTTGGAGCATAGGTTATGCTGTGCTGTGTTCTTCCTTTAAATTCCCCTGCTGTCATGCCAGGTCCACGAAGCATAAGGCAGCTTATACAGTGGGTGGTTAATAAACATATTTGCCTATGGATTACCACTTTGTTGGTGACTTCTGCATGCCAGCCATTTGACATATACAGTATAAAACCTTCATTCTCAAAACCACCCTGGGAGGGTCAAGCCTTCTCACAGTTACAGATAATGAAATCTGAGCTCGGTTGTGGAGCTTGCTAACTGCCACACAGTCGTGAGTATTAGAAGTGTTACTGGAACCCCGGCTCAACTCTGATGCTTTTTCCATGGTCCCTTGTGTTCTCACTAAGGTCATAGAATTATTAAGAAATCTATTCTTCGGTTTCTGCTATTGTGCTTTTCCTATGTCTCAGAGAAAAGGGCAGGAGATATGAGTCTTTCACAGAAATTTCTGATTTCCTTGAATAACATGTAATGCAAATTTGAGGGAGAAAAAAAAAAGGAGGACAAAATGTTCCACTGTCAGCCTGAACTCTTTCTCTACAGAAGAGGTAGATAAGTTGTAAGCATTGCAACTTTATGAGTTATTTAAAAAAATAATCAGAGGGAAATTAAATCAGAAAACAATTGTATACAGAGAGGTATAGTGAAAAGAACACTGTTATAAAGGTGAATAGCCGTGGATTATAGCTTTTTCATCTTATACTAGATCCAGGTTCATAAACACCTTGTTAAATATCTTATAACTTCATCTTACACATTTCACTTACAATTCCTTTTGTTGGACTGGATGAATTTATAGTCAGCCTGGATATATCATTGCCTTAAATTCTAGTCTATTATATTCTCATCACCTTCAATATTTTTTAATGATTTTGGTAGCAGAAATTAGGAGTAAGCATTAAATAAATATCTTTTGAAGGACTGAAAGCAAAGGTTACAACATTAATAACTGATTCAAGTAACTTGAGGGTGCTAGAAGGTAAGAGATGTTTCGATGTTTCCTTTGAGAACTTAGGAAGAGCAAAGAAACTGGTTTCAATTAAAAAATAAATATTCGGTATCAGGCATCTAAGAGGAGAGGAGGATAAAGGGAAATTTGGCTGGAAGAACAAAAGCCCAGAAGGAAGAGAAGTATGGATAGAAGGAAAATAAATTGTTTCAGAATCACCTGTAGATCCAGCATCCCCATCCCCACTCCTGCTTCTCAGGATGGAAGGACTTCACTGTATGAAAAGAAAAAGAAACCCTCTTATTCTTAGAGCTTTTGAAAAACAAAGAAGAATAAAGGAGGTTAGATCCTCATCTGAGCCCTATTTTCTGCAAAGCTGGATGCATTAGATGCTAATCCCTCAGGCCTTAGGGGGCTGCCACACTCAGTTGATGACCCCTAATCCCCTCTTATAGGTCCCCTAGAGTAAGTGATACTGTGCTAACTGCCTGGATGGGACTCTGGCCACATCTGGTCTCAGGACCCTCTGCTCTGCATTGAAATAGAAGGATGGATAAACAATTTGGACTTTCTCTTATTCCCCCTTTGAAAGGTGCAACCTTATTACACAAAGTGTTGAGCTCCTGACTCAATTAGTCTGCTAATGTGATTATATGCTAATCTGGGTTTATTTTGCATCTGATTTTCATGTTATTTAGTTGATTTTAAAATAAGCAGGAGCCCTCCTCTCTGTGGTTCCCACTCCATAACACAGTGCGTCAATCCTCACTCCCTAGGTGATCCAGGTGTTCTTCAATCACAGTTGGATGGGTCCAAAGACATCTATCATCTCAAGAAATTGCCAGAATCAAGAAATTCCGTACCATAGCATTTTTTAAGCTGTCACCAGGATCTAATCTTGGAATTGCTCTTCAATTCAAGTTAAATCAGGGCTGTGTGAAGGCACAAACCTCTCTTTTTTGACATTTTATAAATCCTCAAAATATTATTGGTTCAGTCCCTGACATAAATGTATCCTTTGAAAGAAGAAAAAAAATTTCTAGCCATTTTTTTTTTTTTTTTGAGACGGAGTCTCCCTCTGTTGCCCAGGCTGGAGTGCAGTGGTGCAATCTCGATTTTAGCCATTTTTTAAAAAATTTCTCCAAAGAAACCTGGGCACATGGTAATGGGCTTTGAATGACTATTTTGGTTTTTTAAAAATATTTTCTTTTTTTAAATAATTTTTATAATAGCAATAAAAAGGCAAATACATATCATTTGCTATGCACAATATATTCACAGCAGATCTATAACAAAGATAAAATTATTTTACCCATTTTACGGATAAGGAAACTGAGACACAGAGAATTCTTGTATGCCCAAGATTATGTTGTTAGTAAGGGGTACAGCTGGGATGAAGGATACCTTGTTTAACAAAAGTTAAAAATTTAAAAAAAGTATATACAAATAATGTTAACACATTGGCATATGGGTGGATGAATACTGAGAAAGTCTTGTCTAAATTTATATAGAACTTCAGGAAAGCCAAATATTGCTGTGGGGCTCCCCACACTGATACTTTAAATTAAAGTATCTCAGGTAAGAACAATTATAGTTGGGTCAAGGAACAGCGGAAGAGCAAATAGCATGGCAAAAGAAGAAGAAAAAAATTTCATTTTTAAAAATTTACTGTTTTTAATTGTCTTGCTCAATGTGCTCTTTGGAAAGGAAAATTAGCCAAAGAAACAAGAAAGAAGGGTAACAATGAAGCAAAAGAGAACCGAGAAAACAATCTCTCTTAAATATGTATTTATCGTTCTCAGTAAACCTGTATTTAATGACAATTAAATGCAGGTTAAAGATGGGCTCAGTGAAGAGGATGCAGAGAGTAGTAAAAAAAAAAAAAAATCATTGAAATCAGTTTATAATTGAGTAAAAAAGACTAAAAATGAGTAAAATAAGTATGTAAATATCTCTAAAGGAAGGCAGAATATGATAGATCTCGTTGAGAGTTACAAAATGCAATGGATGCTCAGGAAAAAAAAAATCACGATTCTTTAAGAGCCTTCTGAGGGTGCATTCTGAGCAAATATCCTTTCCCTGAACCTTGAAAAATGAGTAAAAATGTGGACTACACTCTGACGGATGTAAAGGGCAAATGAGTGCTCAGGAAGCTCTGTGGCAGAATTTGTAGAGGTTCCTACAGAATGAGACTTTTCTCAAAATCCAAAGGACAGGCTACCCATTGCCTCAATCTTTACCGTTTAGGAAGAGAAGGGAGGAGGGCTGAAGTGGAGGATCCAGGAGACTTTGATAGAGAAGGAAAAGTCAGATTCGTGGAAGCTCTGGGTATATTTGGGCTCTACCCAGAGAATGAGGGTAAGACGACCCAAGAAAGAAATCATTTTCTCTTACCTTGTCATGAAAAAAAGGCAAAATCTAAAGAGTGAATACTTTTTCTCCTTAAAAGAAAATTATTGATAGGGGTACTGTTCTTTCCTCATTGTGTTTGGTAAGGTTTTGCCCAGCCCGTAACGGCAGACCTTGCTAGCACAGATGGGCCTTTCAGCGCTGCCTGAGTTTCTATTCTCTGGCTAGCACCAGACTCCAGCCAACACAAAACTCCCCTCTAATTGTAATTGAATCCACACTTTTATAGTTCATTACCTCTCTGATAGACTAGATTAGATTAGGCTGAAGCTGTGGCCAGCCCAGCCCTCAGCCCAGGTTGGAGCGCAGAAAAAGGGGGCAGGCTCAGACAGAAAGAAGGCACCTGACAGTGATCTGTCTTTCCTCCTAGCCATTAATCCATTTCTCTCCATGACAACCTCCCCCACTGCCTGCATTCCCTGCCCAGCACACACACATTCACCATTTGGGGATCAAAGGCTGGGACTCTTTGCAAAATTAGAAAATGAAAGAGATGCATAAGCCCTAAAGATCATCTAGCCTTAACCACTTTGATTTATAAATAAGGAAACTAAAGCCCAGATAAGGAAGGAAATTCCCCAAAGACAAACAGCAGAGAACCCTCATGTGATGGCCGTGGAACTACACCACATAGATCTGCAAGAAAACTTACTGCAGAGAGCATAATTGACTGACAAGTCCAGTTTGGCCCCTCTTGGATGTGCCACTGTATATGCAGGGAGGCCACATTACCCCTGTGCTGCTCCCAGCCAATGACTCAGCACAGCACAGCACAGGTCCTATAGCGTGCGGGACTCCTCCAACAGACAATTTTGACTCAGAGCCTCCCCACTGGCGTGCCTGAAACTGTCTTAGAACCATGCTGCAGTTTCAGGTCCTTTTCTGCACAATCCTTCTTCCTTCTCCTCTGCTTTTATAGGTATCAGACCGGCATGATGAACTGAAGGCTGTCCCTGGCTACTCATACTCTCTTTCCTTTATCTGTCATAGGCATTTCTTCCCACAAACTTATCTTGGTTGTCTAATTTACATCTTGGTATCTGTTTCTCAAACATCTTGAATTAATCTACTTGGTCTGTTCCCTTATAGCTGAGGGATCTCTTCTCTCCCCACCCAAACACAATTATGCATTTACTCAGTGGTTCCATCGTAAGAAGTCCTCTCTATAGATCTGTATACAAATTATCTCTGCTTCTTTTTCTTTTTTTTTTCTTTTTTTTTTCTTTTGAGACGGAGTCTCGCTCTGTCACCCAGGCTGGAGTGCAGTGGCGCGATCTCGGCTCACTGCAAGCTCCGCCTCCTGGGTTCACGCCATTCTCCTGCCTCAGCCTCTCCGACTACAGGTGCCCGCCACCACGCCCGGCTAATTTTTTTGTATTTTTAGTAGAGACGGGGTTTCACCGTGGTCTTGATCTCCTGACCTCGTGATCCGCCCACCTCGGCCTCTCAAAGTGCTGGTCTTTGCTTCTTTTTTACGTTTTCTTTGAGTAAAATTTTCTAGAAAGTCATGATCATTTTTATTTTGGTTCTCCTTTTCCAAAATCACATGTGAGATAACTTCAAATAAGTCCCCAGATACAACTGGAAGGATGGTAACTTCTAGACTCCTTCAGCCACGGAAACCTTAAGTAATCAAGGGTACTGCCCTTGTCAGGTACTCTTATGGTAGTATTTCAGCCGGCCTGTGTTTTATCCCTTTAAATGCCATATTAACACGTTGGCTTCCAAAGAGCACTGCCGTGATTGTAATTATTGGAAGGATTGGGTCAGAATTTAAAGAAAGGATTATTCCTGCACAAATTCTGATTAAAATGGGCTCCCCCAACCTCAGCTGAAAAGATTAACAACGGCCCAATCTCCTAGAGCCAGCAAGTCTTCGCAAATAACTCCCAATCTCTCTACTGTTAGTTTATCTGTCAAGGATTAAACTGAGAGGCTGCTCCCAAAACATGTATTAAAATAACCACAAAGTATAGCCCTCTCATTCCTGGCAGCTGTTGAGCTCAAAGCAGGGGACCTAGAAACTTCTCTTTAATCAAGCTTAGAGGGATGGGAGTATGAACTAGGGTAGGGAGGAGAGTAGGGAGGGGTTGACTAAATTTGAAGGTGCCAGAGCAATGTGAGTTGTTCTTAGTTACTGAGAACAATCAGGAAGGTCAGAAGAGTTCTACCTTCACATTGCTTTAGTGAGAAACATCCCAACACAGTGGAAAGAACAGGACATACCTGATCAAAAGATCTTTATTCCAAGCCAAACTCAGCCACTTAGCACTTATATTCCTAGTTTTCTCAGCTGAAAGTGGCAATACTAGCAACCATCTTACTTGTCTCACTCTAAGAAGATACGATTCATGTGTTAGATCCTAGATAACTATAACCTGCTTGTGGGAAAGATCACTGACAATCTTCAATATCTATTTTTTCGTTTCTTATGTAGAATATAAGGTGAAGCTAGACGTAGGGCCGCTCAGCCCCCTCGCAGCTATGTATGCCTAAGTTCAGGCCATTGGTATACAGTAAATTATAGCTCAGGCTCTTATACAGCAAGCTTGTGCCTCTCCTCTCTCCACCCCTACCCCCAGTCTCTATCCTGCATACCACCTGGAATGTGACTATGAGAGAAGCATCTCGGACAGCCATCTGAAAGATGAATAAAAACCTCATGTTAAGATGGCAAAAAAATAGACAGAAGGATCCTGGATCTCTGATAACTGTGTAGTTACCCCGTCATTCCTGATCACACTTTCTAGACATTGTATAAGGGAAAAATAACCTGCTGTGTTTACGCAACGACTATTTTGAATTTCTTGGATTCAGTAACCAAATGGATATCCTAATATCCTAAACATTCCACCATTCTATAAATATAAATTATTGTCATTATTAATATTATTCTAGTAGCTGCCTAGGAGCAGGGATCTCTCAAGGCCCTATAACCTGTGTGGTCTGAAGAAAAGCTCCAAGTTTTAGCTTCTACGTTAAACAGCTTCCATTCAGCAGAGCACTGTTTTCATTTTAGTTTAGCTTAATCCAAAGAACAATGTAATAGCATTTTTTTGAAGGGGCTCGACATCCCGATTACTTTCCACATTAGATGAGACTGCCAAATCCCTTCACTTCACCTTTCATCCTTTAGTCTCCAGAACATCCTTCTGCACAAGTAGTTGCTCTCTGTAATTTCCAGAGTCCCCCGACCCTTTTCTTTTCTTATCTAACTGTATGTCTCTTGCCTCCTTTGTCTGCCCTCCAGTAGCAGCGAGTCTTCCTACCTTTTCTCTATTTCTTCCTCCTCCAAAACGTTTCTTGTCTGTTAAATGAATAGCCTCCGTCTAAAACTATAGAAAATACTATTTAAATTTACTATGACGAAGGTTCACACACACACACACACACACACACACACACATACACAATGCATACCCTAAGGTAGCCATCCCTACTACGAATCTGCTGACATAGCCCAAAACATGCTTCGTTGCAAGCGCTCCTGTACCCTTCCCACACAAATATAAGCACATAAGCAATTCTGATGCATGTTAAAATTTAAGCACTACTGAACATTCAGAAAGCCATCCATTTTTCTATTTCTCCATTTTCCACTATCTAAAGGTAGGATTGCTGCTGTGCAATCTTAGAGGGAAATATCACATTATTGGGACAGGGACAGGTACCCGAGACGAAGAGCACGGCATGGGAAAGCCGGCAAGATTATCAATTTATTTCAAATGTTTTACCTTGTTAAGTCATATCTAATCATCCTTATATTTAAAAAGTCCATGCTGATGTCTAACTTTAGTGCCTCCTGAGGAAGGTTAAATCCACTCATTTGCTATAGCCCTTCCAGCCAACTAAAAACAACAGGTTACTCGTTGTGACTTAAAGGAGCCTAGAGTTGCTTTCAGGCCAAGGGAGGCAATGGAGATGCTAGAGATGCCTTCTGGACGTGCCCTCAGAGGCAGATGCCATTTCCTCTGGAAGTATAGCACATTTGTTGGCAAAGGAAATCTCCCTCCAGGGCAGGCAGGGGAGGACAATAGGGCCACGTCACCACCCACCATCTGCCATGAAAACAGACACCAGCTGACAGAGAGGGAAGCTCAAAATCCCTCTCCCACCCCCACACCAACGTCAGCAAACTCACTGCCTGACCTCCTGAGATGGTGGCGGGGGAAGAGAGGTTGGGATTAGCCCATGGGGACTATTGGGATCAAGTTCGGGGTCACCCTGCCCAGACTGCTACAGTTCTTTTATCAGGGCCCCAGAATTATCAAATCTTCACTCTCATCTGTGAGATGAAGAAACAAATCACAGCAGATAAGAAGAGATCAGTATACAAGAACTCAGAAAAGCAATCCTGTTTCTGGGTGGTCAGTCTGCCCTGTCTCTGGATGTCCAAGGCCCCAGAGGAGCACAGAGACATGGGAAAGGCAACCTTGGATAACTGACATCAGAAATAATTTAGCACTGTCAAGGCAACGATCAGTGCTTGGAGTGTAATAGAAATAGTAGTCCCAGAGTAAAGGTGGCTTCCTAGAGAGTGCACTTAGAGCTGCTCCTGAGTGAAATGGCTTGGCTTATCAGTGAATATTTTACACATTATTGTGTAGTGAAAAGGAGCAGGAGTCGTAGGTTCTGCTGCTATTACTCAGGTATGTCCGAAGGCAAGTTCCTTCCTTGTTCAAGAACTCAGTCTTCCCTTATATGAAATTGCAAGGTTGGATAAGATCTGAAGGACTCTTCCCTCACTCATGAATGGCAGAGAAAAATGCTCAAGTAGAATCTCTCAGAATGAAGAAAATACACTTGAAGGGTCTGAGACAGAGCCAAAGAGTTCCCAAATCTTAAGAAAATAGAATAATTTCAGCCCCTCCCTGCAGAACAACAGCGTATCACCTTTAATTTACAAAGCAATCTCATCTGATGAGATTAGATCCATTCGACCTATGAAGGAGTTAGACCATTACTGTTAGTCTCAACTGTCCTAAAATATGCTAAGAAAGATTAAGTAACAAGGCCAAGCTATAAAGTAACTGAAAAAGGAGCTGTGTCTAAAAGTCAGCAAGACTGACATTCAAAACAGAGCTGCATCCACTGAGTCACGGGTCATCTGAGACCTTGACCAAGAAGGCCTTAATGTTGTCCTCAGCCAGACTAAGCCTTACATAGGCTTCTTCTTAACTCTACATCCATGGCCTCTTTTCTCTTAGACTATTTTCTTTAAAAAACTTACCACTGCAAATTTCGTCTCTGCTCCTTTGAGATATAAATATTTTTAAAATCCTCTAAATCATTCTATTATAAAGACACATGCACACATATGTTCATTGCACCATCATTCACAACAGCAAAGACATGGAGTCAATCTAAATGCCCATCAATGATAGACTGGATAACTAAAATGTGATACATATACACCATGGAATACTATGCAGTCATAAAAAAGAATGAGATTATGTCCTTTGCAGGGACATAGATGGAGCTGAAGGCCATTAAATTTAGCAAACTAACACAGGAACAGAATACCAAATACCACGTTCCCACCTATAAGTGGGAGCTAAATGATGACAACACATGGACATGTAGAGCGGAATGACACACTCTGGGGCCTATCAGAGGGTGGAGGAGGGAGAGGATCAGGAAAAATAACTAATGGGTAGTAGGCTTAATACCTGGGTGAGGAAATAATCTGTATAACAAACCCCCAAGACACAAGTTTACCTATGTAACAAACCTGCACATGTACCTCTGAATTTAAAATAAGAGTTAAAAAAATTAAAATTAAAATAAAATCAAATCTTCTTGCCAGTTCTACAACCTAGGAATGTCTTGCTCAGGGGCCTGGGAGCCATCCCTTTGAAACGTAGCCATCAAGGAGGATAGTGTCGTTATTTCCCAGTCTCTGTGGGAAGGTAGGATGCTTACTTCAGCAGACGCCTTGCTTGTTCCAAGTTGCAAAACTGCCTACTTTCTTAAAGATATGAGAAGTTTATATTTTCCCTTGGACGAAGCCAATCAACAAGCATAGAAGATCTATGACCCTCCTAATGTCTTTTGGTATTTTTCCACTAGCTCACCCAAGAGCTTAAAACCCCTCCCCCTCTTTTTTTCAGAGGACTCGAGATTAGACTGAGCGTGGACTCTCTACCCTATTGCAATAGCCTTGAATAATGTCTTCCTTGCCTGCGTAAGGTTTATCCAGTGCAGTTACTGCTTTGACAACTTCCTCAGTACATTTGCTACAGCTCACTTCATTTCTCTTACTTTGAGTTTATAATTTGTTATGCAAATCAATTTATGACAGAAGCTTTTCATTTATTCAACAAATATTTAGTAAGCAACTACTATACATTAGATATTGAGCTAAGTCCTGGCTTGGTTATTTTTCATTGAAACATAGTATGCTTAAAGTGACAGTGGGCATCATTTATGACAGATTCTTCAAAAGTTAAGCCAAAATTTTCTCCTCATAGTCTACATGGACAATGCCTAAAAGCCCACCCAACCAACTATCCACTGAATTTAGAAATTACAAATTACTTCTTTGCACCAGCCACTGTGTTAGATACAGAGGGATGCAGAGATATGAAAAAAATAATGACAAGTAAAGCATATCCCTGTCTTCCAGGTACTCACAATGCAGAAGAGGAAGCAAATATAGGCACAGATCACTTTAACTCAAAGAAGGACACTAAATGCTAAATGGGTTACGACAACCTCTTCATTGATATCTGGCAAAATCAATGTCACTCAAAGTGTAGAGGGCTCTGTGTACACAAAGAACTGTTCCAAACTCTGAGCTGCTCACTAACGAGTAGGTGAGTAAAGAGTGTATACACAGAAAAATAAAAACATTGAACTCAGTCTTGGATAGAGAGACATCGAGTTGTTTGCTTCACAGAGAATTCGGGGACGAGACTAAAATCTGAAGATGAGCTGAAAGAGTCCTGTGTAGAAAATAGGCACAGGATTTGGGGGGTAGGGGGAGGTTGCCCTCCTTTATGAATGAGTTTGTAAATATGACTCTTCTACAGAACCTGTGGAAGCTGGAGTCCCTAGGAAGCACAATGCTGACATCTACTCTGCTACCTGCTAGTTGAGGCTGTAGTCATGATGTTTGAGCTGCAGAGCCTGAGGGCAATATAAGGATGCATTCTTCTGTTCTTTTTTTTTTTTTTTTTTTTTTTTGAGACGGAGTCTCGCTGTGTTGCCCAGGCTGGAGTGCAGTCCTGAGATCTCGGCTTGCTGCAAGCTCCGCCTCCCAGGTTCACGCCACTCTCCTGCCTCAGCCTCCTGAGTAGCTGGGACTACAGGCACCTGCCACCATGCCCGGCTAATTTTTTGTATTTTTTAGTAGAGATGAGGTTTCACTGTGTTAGCCAGGATGGTCTGGATCTCCTGACCTCGTGATCCTCCTGCTTCAGCCTCCCAAAGTGCTGGGATTACAGGCGTGAGCCACCGCGCCTGGCCTGCATTCTTCTGTTCTCATTTCCCTAATCCAATTTCTTTGGAAGATGCAACTTCCCTCCCCTATTAGTTTTCCAGGTGACTAAGAGGAATTTAATTTTAGGAGACTATGGGAGGAGTACTTTAAAGCTTCATTTGATTTCTGTGTGTGCAAAAATTCTGTGCATCTATTAAACTTACTTCAAGTGAACAGAAAAGGAGAACAAATATTTATAAGTACAAATGTTTTGGATTACTAAATATTATAAGAATAGAAAAAGAAAACAAAATGAAATAAACACAGAAATAAACCTGGGATCAGGAGAGTCTGAAAGAAGTACCACTGTATAATCGATAGTGAAAAAAAGAAAATCTAGACCACAAAGTTCCCCCAAATAATCTCCAAAATTTGCATGGATATCCTTGGTTTCTGACTCCTACATTTAAGGGATAGAACAGCATGAGATTTTATAACATGATATCAAAAACCCAGAAATATCAGATTAGTGGAAAAATGACTAAGAATCTAGAAGGATCTGTAGGGTCAGGTGAAGGGTAAAGAGGGCATGAAAGGCATACAAGACTGATAATTTAGTGACATGTAAATAGGAAGACGAATACAAACATAGGGTACACTTCAAATGATCATTCATTTTACAATAGAGGTGAGAAACAAGATGTATATATATGCACACACAACTGAGTCCAAGCAGAGTATGCACAGGAGAGAGGAGGAGTAGGCAGATAATCAACGAATACACAATTAACTGGTATCCAGGTGGCTCCACAGTTCTGATGAACATCCTAGGAAGAATCTGGCAATAGTAACAGTAAATATCCAATAAATGAAGTCCCAGACAAGGACTTAATTATTGAGGAACAGAGCAGAAAATCTATATTACCAGGAAAGTAGGTGAAAAGCAGAGGTATTTGAAAACTGAAGACAAGGGATAATTCAGTTATAAGTATTAAATCTGACTACACAAAGAAAAAAAAGTTGAGCAACTAGATGGTCTCTATGGAAAACACATGTGGAGTCTATGTACCAAACCTGATCCTGGAGACTATGGAGTGGTGAGCCTGTACCTGGGCATTACATATGCAAAGATGCTCAGGGTAGAGAGGCAGAGAGTCTCAGAGACCTCACAGGAATTAGAAGTCAGGTAATTTGGTTCTAAACTCAGCCCTGACTCTGCCTGTGTGATGGTTACCCCTTTCATTGTGTCTCTAAGCTGGATAAGTCCCCTTCCAGCTCTGATATAGGATTGCATCAAAAGTTTGTAGGGCTGTTATCAACAAATGGCCTAGGACTGAGATGATTCTCCTGGTCTTGTTCAAATCTCTCTTATCCTTGAACAAACAGCTTTATGAAAAAATAAGTAATATTTTTTCTAAGCTCAAGAAAAGATGAGGCCGGGTGCGGTGGCTCATGCCTGTAATCCCAACACTTTGGAAGGCCAAGGCGGGCGGATCACGAGGTCAGGAGATAGAGACCATCCTGGTGAACACGGTGAAACCCCGTCTCTACTAAAAAATACAAAAAATTAGCTGGGCGTGGTGGCGGGCTCCTGTAATCCCAGCTACTCGGCAGGCTGAGGCAGGAGAATGGCGTGAATCTGGCAGGCGGAGCTTGCAGTGAACCGAGATCATGCCACTGCTCTCCAGCCTGGGTGACACGCGAGACTCTGAGAAAAAAAAAAAAAAGAAAGAGAGACAAGGAGGGAAGGAAGGAAGGAAGGAAGGAGGCAAAGAAAAAGAAAGAAAGAAAGAAAGAGAAGAAAGGAAAGAAAGAAAGAAAGAAAGGAGAAAGAAAAGAAAAGAAAAAAGATGAGACACTCAGGGACATGGTGGGAAAGTTTTACTAGCCAGTAGAACTCAGTCAGAGATGGCTGCTGTGGCTAGAACAGAAGTCCCTGATTTTATAGGTCCCTCTTCAAAGGATTGACCGGTCTTCTTTGGAAAGTAATGAAGACACTCCCCAGAGAATCAGAGTAAACTGATTGTAATTTACATAAAAGAAGGAGCTAAGAAACAAAAATGCATTGAGCTAATGTCATTATTAATTATCAGAATAAACTTGGAATAACTACATCCCCTTTCTGGGCCTTAGCTCCATCACATGTAAAATAAAGGTGATTATAATTCGTTTCTAACACTCCAACAGAATCAGAAGTTCTCCTTTAACTTGCTCCCCATCACTGTAAGTCATAGCAGTGATGTAGCCAACTATCTGTTACACATTAGTTTACTCAATCATCATAGCAGATTTTGAGGAAGGTATTATTATTATGCCTTTTTATAAATGAGAAAAATGAGTGCCCGAAATGTTAAATAAGTTGCTAAAGGTCATACAACCAGTAAAGGGTTGGGATTCAAACCCGGGAGTTCTCAGGCCTGAGATCCCATGGCACTGCTCCAAAGTTGATCTCATAGAAATGACCACCCTCTGTGCACCACCTCCCCGCCCCAGTTTGCTGATGTTACTAGGTCGCCTGCCTGAATGCAGTTAATTAGCAGAAAACATTCACACAAACAAGTCTGGGACTGCCTACTTTGACATATGTAGCACAGAGTGAGTCATGGCTTCACAATAACAGCAGTCACACTTGACACCTCCTCTTATGTCCAGTCACTTTTCTATTTTATGTAGTACTTTCTACTTGTCAGAGGACTTAGCTTACCCACTTTTTTTTTTTTTTTTTACCCAAGCCCATATTGAGATTGCTGAGTTAAATATCCTGATCAAAGTACAGGAACAAAAGAGACAAAGGCAAATGTGGGAGAGGATGTCTGGCATATAGGTTCCCATCAGTAACTGTGGTGCATCCCCTGCTACCTCTGCCTTTTCACCCTGCTGCCCACAAGTATGCAAGCTCAGCAGCGCCACCCACAGAAGAGTCCTAGAACATTCAGTGTAGACCCAGCTCTCCCACTCATAAGATCTATGACCTTTAATGGATTACCTAAACTTGCTGTTTCTTCACCCCTAAAGTGTTCCTTGATCCTAAACAACTTAAGAAGATATTACATATGTTCCCTCATGGGAAACTTCCAGTTAGGGTTGGGAAATAGAGTATGATTTCTTTAAGGATATTATTATACCAAAACTATGAGGCAGTGGCTTGTCCACAGAAGGACAGAAATGCATAATGGAAACCATAGGCATGGCCAAGGATGCTACAGACCAAGTCAAGCTGACCATGGAGTCAGAGTGCCCAGATACTCTAGCCAGGATTGAGCCAGCAATCCTAAACTAGGTAAACCAGTAAACGTTAAGGAAAAATAATTTCTGACAGTGAGGAAGAGAAGAAATTGGCTATTTGTACACATAGGACAAAATGATCCATCCTCCCTCAAAAAAAGGAACATTGAAACCATCACTACAGATACAGAAGAAATTTGAAGTGCCATTAAATATCAGACCATCATATGTAGTCTACCTTCCTTTCAGTTAAACACACACACATACACACACACACACACACATACACACACACACACCCCTACGTACTAGTTATCTGCAGTGGGCATGGGTTATAAAGAACTTTTTTATATTACACATTTCTCTTTTGAATTATTTAAAATAACATTATATTCTAGTCCTCAGATGGCCACACAGTTATACAGAAAACTTTAAAACTTGAAATCATTATAGTGCCAATGAAAAAGCAAATAATAAACCTGGACTGATAGTCAAATAAGATTAATGATTCAATAAGGATTATCAACCTACTGTGTATCAGAACCAGGGTTTCACTATAAGGGTACAAATCCCAATCCCACTTCTCCAGGCTTACAAAGAACCAATATGACAATAAGGATCCTTTAAAAAATCTCAAGTTAAAAAGACATACATGATGTTTGGAATAAGGATCCTATATTCAAACTTGTACACAAAATAATACTATGGCCATAAATACTGCCCAGTAAAAAGGGGGCTGATTATAAGCCAAGGTTTATGAAAGAAGATAAAAAAGGAAGAGTTAGGTGCTGGTTGGTGAAGATGTAGTTATTCTAACAAGTAGCAGAGAGAAGGCAGAATTCTACTTCCGACTGACCCACTACAGAAAGCAGTCTGGAAAATACAGGAAAATAAATATTTTGAAGGTGAACTTCGAAGCTCATAAGGAGAAAAGATTATCAGAGAGCACTGAGTTGTGTTAAGTAAACTTAAGCCTCTCGAAACAGTAGTGCCAAATAAAGATGAAAATCTGATTGGTGATGTTCTTGCTCTTCATAACATGGGTCCCCAACCCCTGGGCCGTGGGCCAGTCGCCATCCTTGGCCTGTTAGGAACTGGGCCGCGCAGCAGGAGGTGAGCTGTGGACGCTCGAGCTTTATGGCCTCAGCTCCACCTCCCGTCAGATCAGCAGCCGCATTAGCTTCTCATAGTACCGTGAACCCTATCGTGAACTGCGCATGCGAGGGATCTAGATTGCACGCTCCCTACATAGAGCTAATACCTTCCCCTGTACCTTCACCCCCCACTCTCCACCCCGCATGCAAAAATTGTCTTTCACCTTCCACAAAACCGGTCCCTGGAGCCAAAAAAAGTTGGGAATCGCTGCTTTATAATATTTAGGGAACTTTTGAGATGAGAAAATGTTACCATGCTTTTCAATAGAAGAAAAATTCTGCAATCTGTACATAATGAGCTTGACTTTATTCTGTAACAATGTTGAAAAATGGATGACGCAGCTAACGGTTCCTGTTTTCTATATTATTCAGTATGTTTCTCAGTGCAGCTATTGAAAATATCAGATGTATTGGGATTTAAGTCCACAACAGCCACTTTTTATTTTATTTGCCCAGACTTCATAGAAAATAAACACGGCTAGAAGTTTGAGGATTTCTTATTTTCGTAACAGGTCTGCATAATTTAAACAGTGATGGATCAGATTAACACAGTTCATTAAAATTTATGTGTAGGACAACTCCCAAGTAAGAAAAAATATTTTCTAGAAAAAAATTGAATACTTTACAATACTTTGTAAACTTTGAGATTGTTGCAAGCTTTGATTAAACGTTACTCTGGCAGACTTATTGGCTACCTACCTGGTTGTCATTCCCATGTCCCTTATTCTCAGTCACTGGAGGCTGCCTCAGGTGATACGGAGTGAAAAATACAAAGTATTCATGTTGCTAGTCTTGCTTTCATCTGCGGATGCACAAATTCCAGTCAATCCCACACTGATTTTTTTTTTAAACTAATTAAAAGAGAGAAATAAAGAGGAAGAATGACACCACCAAGAAAAGCAGGTTCACCACCTACACCCACTTTCCTTCCTGATATTGTGTAGAATTGTGGAGGACATGGTGTTTAGACCTGGGTCAGCTATCTTTTTGATCATCCTAGCAACAAAGATTTGTTGAAGACTTACCATGTATCAAGCATTTTGATTATTGGGGATTAGAGACAAAGAATTAGGTCAGGGAAGGGATTATGGTTCATTAGCTTCAGGAAACTGGTATTTATTTTTGTGTGTCTAAAATCTATGAGATTCAGTCAATGGCATGGCTAAACATATAAACAAAGAGTAAGCTTTGGCATCTGCTGAAGGAATAAACACACACACACACATGCACACATAAAGGCATTCTCATATGCACACCCACCTATTGAATCAAGAGTTTTGGGATCTATCTGAAGGCCGAGGTCTATCCTTGTTAAAGCAGTGAGGGGGAAAAAAAGGATTTATGTCGGCTTTGAGGGGAGGAATGGATCCTGTAGGCCTTTTGTAAGAAACTTGTTTTTCTCCTCCTTAGCAAAATTCATTCCCATAAGTTTCTGGGGTATTTTTCCCCCTGGCAAACGTGGATAAGGAGTAATTTGTGTTATGTCTAATAAACTCTGTGAAAGTTCCACAAAGTGACTCAGTGGCAAATTTTCCAGTGAGCAGTGCATCAAGGCATGATATTAAGTGAGGATTACCATTCTGTCTCCATTTGCCCAGGTCAGGGAAAGCAGTCACCTCTCTCCTCTCCTAGTGCCATTTCCTTACCTATAGTGATTCAATTCAGGATCTAGGAGTCAGAGACCAATCGGCTGAATTTAAACGCAACTTATTATGTATAAACTTTTGGGGACTAGACTCATTAGTGTAAAATCTGGAAGTCATTTATATTAGAGTATAATTCATGAAATTCAGTGGTTTTTTTTTTGAGACGGAGTCTCGCTCTGTCGCCCAGGCTGGAGTGCAGTGGCGCGATCTCGGCTCACTGCAAGCTCCGCCTCCCGGGTTCACGCCATTCTCCTACCTCAGCCTCCAGAGTAGCTGGGACTACAGGCGCCCGCCACCGCGCCCAGCTAGTTTTTTGTATTTTTAGTAGAGAAGGGGTTTCACCGTGTTAGCCAGGATGGTCTCGATCTCCTGACCTCGTGATCCGCCCGCCTCAGCCTTCCAAAGTGCTGGGATTACAGGCTTGAGCCACCGCACCCGGCCGGGTTTTTTTTAATGTATCTCATCAAGATTGAAAACCATCATGAGATGATACAGTTAATTGGTAACAGAATAGCTTCTAGGTGTTTCTTTTTTTTTCTTTTTTCTTTTTCTTTTTTTTTTTTTGAGACAGAGTCTCACTCTGTCACCAGGCTGGAGTGCAGTGGCGCGATCTCGGCTCACTGCAACCTCCACTTCCCGGGTTCAAGTGATTTTCCTGCCTCAGCTTCCCGAGTAGTTGGGACTACAGGCATGCACACCACGTCTGGCTAATTTTTGTGTTTGTTTTTTTTATAGAGACGGGGTTTCACCATGTTGGCAAGGATGGTCCAAGTCTCCTGACCTCTTGATCCACCTGCCTCGGCCTCCCAAAGTGCTGGGATTAGAGGCATGAGCCACCGCACCCAGCCTAGGTGTTTCTTCTGCCTCAGGAATATGGGCCAAGCATAGAAGACAGAATATTACTTGAATTAAAGATTATGCTCAGAAACAGAGCAGGTGATACTGTGACACCAGGATTTTAAAAATGAGAGTTCTTGAGCTAATCCTAATTCTGAAAGATTGTTGAAATTCTTCAGAACTAACAGGGAATTTAGAAAACTCTAGCAGGATATGCATGTCCCAGTTGTCCACAATGCTCTACCTAACCTAACTCATCCTTCTTTCTCACAAGATCTTAACCAGTGGAAGAGAAAGGAGGGAGAAGCAAGAGGGTGAGAAGGGAGAACACTCACTGTGTCCATGTTACCTGTTAATCCAAACATGTAATCCCTTTTAATTCTGATTTTTAAGTAATCTGTAGGAAAGTTTATTGTTATCATTATTTTACAAATAAGAAACTAAAACCCAGATATATTGAGTGAATTTTCCCAAGATCACACAGAGCGAAAGGAAGGAAAACCCAAAGGCACACAGCAATATTTTTTTCACCAATCACGCCTAAGAGGAAGAATGGCACCACTGACCCTACTCCTCATTCCGCCAACCCCTAGCTCTCCAAGTGGAAGGAGGGTGGCTCATGTCTAAGTACTTAATGGAACAATTACAAGCTGTATTATTTTTCCTGATGCTAAAGTAGCATCCATTAGTAGGCAAAAGGTACAGAATTGGGCCTGTTTCTGTGTGAAGAGAGAGGAACGTGTAGTTCAGAACAGAAAATATATGTATCATCCTTCTTATGGTATTGGCCTCTATTCTTTTTGAGAATTCTCATTTTTCTTATGAATTTTATGTGTGAGTGTGGTATGTGTGTACACATATGTTACTTATTTGGTACAGTACTTACCTAACAGTTAATTGCTGACATTTGGAATAATTAAAATGTGTATCATAACACAGGCTCCTAGAAAGATTTTTAAGGATTCTTGCTTTGGAGTGCTTGTGTCCACCCTGAATACTATAAAAAACCTCCAGGAATTCACTTACTGGAGACCTTAGGATATTATTCTAGATTTGATAAAATAAGCGTTGGAAAGGTACGTTCTCAGGGAAGAAGATGGATCCTAGATTGAGACCAGCCCGTGTTGGTAGGAAGATCACATGCATAAAGCCGCAGTAAGAAAATAATTCACCTCATAATAAGAATGACACGATGGACTTTGGGGACTCCAGGGGAGAGGATAGGAAGAGGGCAAGGGATAAAAGACTATGAATTGGGTTCAGTGTATACTGCTCGGGTGATGGGTACACCAAAATCTCACAAATCATCACTAAAGAACTTACTCATGTAACCAAATACCACCTGTTCTCCCCAAAACCCATAGAAATAAAAATTTTAAAAACATTTTAAAAACTATGAAAAAAGAAAATAATTCACCTCATAGACACAAGCAGAACAGGAAACAAGTTTAGAAACTAGGAACACTGAGAAGGGGGCCTTTGGTGAAGTAAGTACTTTGGAATAGTTTTCGTGTGGCCTATGAGAGCACTCATTTTTAGGGGACAATTTTAATCTTTCTTCCTTTAATGTTATATTTATCCTAATTTATCTTAATTCTTTAGGAGGAGACCGTAGGAGGAAGCTATGCAAGAGTAGAGGAAGGTGTTGTCTGCGTTGCTTTGTGGCCTCTCCAATGTTGACCCACAGGAGCAGCATCCGGTAGTGTCCATGAGTCCCAAGCAATGAGCTATGAAATGAGAGATGTTCCTGCCATGGCCTAAATGCTTGTGTCCCCCCAAAATTCTTACGCTGTAACTTAATTCTCAGAGCAATAGTATTAAGACATAGGGCCTGTAGGAGGTAATTAGGTCATGAGGGCTCTGCACCCATGAATGGGATTAGTGCCCTCATAAAAGAGACTTGAGGAAGCCTTTTTGCCCTTCCCAACATGTGAGGACACAGCTAGAAGGCCCAAATTTGAAGCAGAGAGGGAATCCTCACCAGACACTGAATCTACTGGCACCTTTGTCTTAAACTTCCCAGACTCCAGAACAGTGATCAATAAGTTTCTGCATTTTAGAAATTACGCAGTCTAAGGCATCTTGTCACAGCAGCCTGAATGGACTAAAGACAATGCTCGACTGCAAACTGGGATGAGCTCGGATGAGCACATAATCCTGAGGAAAAATTGCCAGGAGGATGATTATAGAGGGTTATGAGGTAATCCCCTCTACCCTCATTTCCCATATGTCCTAGAAAAAGGAAGGCTTTGCAAGGGCCAAAAATATGCAGACACTTTAGTGGTGCAATGCATATTGGTTTGATCAGTTCACACACCATACTCTGTCACCCCAGGAAGAAAGGAGCTGGATGTGCACCAGGCAGTGCTCAGGGCTGACCGTTTGAGGTCTCACTGTTTATACCCACAGCCTATCTTTCAGAGTTGTTATGAAGCTAAAATAAATAGAAAGAGAGAAAGTATTACATCAATGGGAAATTTATTTAAGTAATGGAAATAAAAATTAACCTTATAATAGATTTATTCATTCAACAAATATTAATTGAACACCTAGTAGATGCCAAACACCACGAAGATGACTGGGAATGCTTTTAGTTACTACATACTAAGTAACATGGATAATTAGATGTTGTCTCTTGCTAGAGGTCAATATTATTGATATAAGTCACTAGGCTGTATGGAAGCAGAGGGGCAGCTGGGAACAGTACCACAATTTTTTCTTTGAAACACACATTTTTCCTGATCTACCTAACTGTCCATCCCCAAAATAAGGATCATCCTTGCCTGCCCTGAGCAGTTGTGAGCGCATCCTTCCCCCTGACCCCATCCATATGTAGATAGCAATCCCTCCCCTGGAGAGAGGTCTTAAAGTCAAGGTATCTGAAGCTGGAAAGTGATTTCTTGCCCCTGACTTCAATCCTTCTCCTATAATTGAAGGGCATCTTTTCTTGTGTTGTCCCCCATGGAGATGCAGCACAGCAGGTCACTCTTCTCCAGTAACCTCGGAAATGTGATGCCCACTCCAGTTGTCTCCTCAGCAGACAATTCTCTGTATTCTTATAAACTTAATTCTCCACCCTCCCTTTAAATTTTTTTAAAGTGCTTTGAATTTTACAACAGCTTTAGATCTGCAGAACAATATGTGAAAATAGTATAGATATTTCCTGTATCCCCTTCACTAAGTTTCCCCTTTTATTAACATCTTACATTAGTATGGTTTATTTGTTATAAATAATGAACCAATATTAATACATTATTATTAGCTAAAGTCTGCACTGATTTTCTTCTTTTTAACCTATTTTCCTTTTTCTATTTCAGGATCCCATCCAGGATGCCACTTAAAAAAAAAAATTAACTGTTTTAATATGTACAATTCAGTGACATCTAGTGCATGCACAATATTGTGCAACCATCAGCTCTTAGTGTCAAAACATTGTCATCATCCCAAAAGGAAGTACCCTACCTATTAAGCAGCTGTGACCTCATCTGCCCTCCCTCTGACCCCTGGTAACCACTAACCTGCTTTCTCTATGGATTTACCTATTCTGGATATTTCATATGAGCAGAGTCATATAGTATGTGACCCTTTGTTTTCAGCTTCTTCCAGGTTGTAGCAAGTGTCAGCACCTCAATCCCTTTTGTGACTGAATATTATTGCATTGTATAGATATACCATATTTTGTTGGTCGATTCATCTCTTGATGGACATTTGGGTTGTTTCTTTTTTTTGTTGTTATTATGAATAGTGCTGCTATAAACATATATGTTTTTGTTTGAATATCTGTTTTCAATTCTTTTTTTAAGTATAAAAAAAAGGATACCACTTTATATTTAGTCATCCTGTCTCCTTAAGCTCCTTGGCTATAATGACTTCTCAGACTTTCCTTGTTTTTGATGACCTTGACAGTTTTGCAGAGTGATGGTCACGTATTTTGTAGGATGTCCCTCAATAGCAATCTAACTGATAGTTATCTCATTATTAGATTGGAGTTTTATTTTTTGTAGGAAGATTGCTGAGGCAAAGTGTCATTTTCATTACATCAAGGAAATGTTGACATGATGACTTATCATGACTATCACTACAAATATTAACCTTGATCACCTGGCTGAGGTAGTGTTTTTCAGGTTTCCTTACTGTAAAGTCACGCTTTACCCCCTTTCATCATATACTCTTTCAAAGGAAGTCACTATGCACAGTTTACGTTTAAGAGTAGAAAGTTCTGCTCTACCTCCTTGAGAACAGAGTATCTACATAACTTATTTAAAATTATTCTGCACAATATTTTGTCTATTTGCCCCCATTTATCTATTTATTTATTCAATTATTTATTTATTTATTTATTTATTTATTTATTTATTTATTT